>NC_057803.1:742477776-742659257 GCF_018294505.1 Triticum aestivum
TACTCAGGGAGAACACTTCTTGATAATTAGTGAGAGATCATCTTAAAATGCTACCGTCAATCAAAGCAAGATAAGATGCATAAAGGATAAACATCACATGCAATCAATATAAGTGATATGATATGGCCATCATCATCTTGTGCTTGTGATCTCCATCTTCGAAGCACCGTCGTGATCACCATCGTCACCGGCGCGACACCTTGATCTCCATCGTAGCATCGTTGTCGTTACGCCATCTATTGCTTCTACGACTATCGCTACCGCTTAGAGATAAAGTAAAGCAATTACAGGGCATTTGCATTTCATACAATAAAGCGACAACCATATGGCTCCTGCCAGTTGCCGATAACTTTGGTTACAAAACATGATCATCTCATACAATAAAATATAGTATCACGTCTTGACCATATCACATCACAACATGCCCTGCAAAAACAAGTTAGACGTCCTCTACTTTGTTGTTGCAAATTTTACGTGGCTGCTACGGGCTTTAGCAAGAACCGTTCTTACCTACGCATAAAACCACAACGATAGTTCGGCAAGTTGGTGCTGTTTTAACCTTCGCAAGGACCGGGCGTAGCCACACTCGATTCAGCTAAAGTGAGAGAGACATACACCCGCCAGTCAACTTTAAGCACGAGTGCTCGTAACGGTGAAACCAGTCTCGCGTAAGCGTACGCGTTATGTCGGTCCGGGCCGCTTCATCTCACAATACCGCTGAGCCAAAGTATGACATGCTGGTAAGCAGTATGACTTGTATCGCCCACAACTCACTTGTGTTCTACTCGTGCATATGACATCTACGCATAAAACCAGGCTCGGATGCCACTGTTGGGGAACGTAGTAATTTCAAAAAATTTCCTACGTACACGCAAGATCATGGTGATGGCATAGCAACGAGAGGGGAGAGTGTTGTCCACGTACCCTCGTAGACCGTAAGCGGAAGCGTTATGACAACGCGGTTGATGTAGTCGTACCTCTTCACGATCCGACCGATCCAAGTACCGAACGTACGACACCTCTGAGTTCAGCACACGTTCAGCTCGATGACGATCCCCGGGTTCCGATCCAGCAAAGCTTCGGGGATGAGTTCCATCAGCACGACGGCGTGGTGACGATGATGATGCTCTACCGGCGCAGGGCTTCGCCTAAACTCCGCGACGATATGACCGAAGTGGAATATGGTGGAGGGGCACCGCACACGGCTAAGGAACGATCCGTAGACCAACTTGTGTGTCTATGAGGTGCCCCCTGCCCCCGTATATAAAGGAGCAAGGGGAGGAGGCGGCCGGCCAGGGAGAGGCGCGCCAAGGGGAGTCCTACTCCCACCGGGAGTAGGACTCCCTCCTTCCTTGTTGGAGTAGGAGAAGGGGGAAAGAGGGGGAGAGGAGGAAGGAAAGAGGGGCTGCACCCCTTGTCCAATTCGGACCAGAGGGGGGCTGCGTGCCTCCTACCTTTCGGCCTCTCTCCTCAATTCCCGTATGGCCCAATAAGGCCCATATACTCCCCGGCGAATTCCCGTAACTCTCCAGTATTTCAAAAAATACCCGAATCACTCGGAACCTTTCCGAACTCCGAATATAGTCGTCCAATATATCAATCTTTACGTCTTGACCATTTTGAGACTCCTCGTCATGTCCCCGATCTCATCCGGGACTCCGAACTCCTTCGGTACATCAAAACTCATAAACTCATAATATAACTGTCATCGAAACCTTAAGCGTGCGGACCCTACGAGTTCGAGAACTATGTAGACATGACCTAGAACTATTCTTGGTCAATAACCAATAGCGGAATCTGGATGCCCATATTGGCTCCTACATATTCTACGAAGATCTTTATCGGCAAACCGCATAACAACATACTTTGTTCCCTTTGTCATCGGTATGTTACTTGCCCGAGATTCGATCGTCGATATCCAATACCTAGTTCAATCTCGTTACCGGCAAGTCTCTTTACTCGTTACGTAATGCATCATTCCGTAACTAACTCATTAGCTACATTGCTTGCAAGGTTTATAGTGATGTGCATTACCGAGAGGGCCCAGAGATACCTCTCCGACAATCGGAGTGACAAAACCTAATCTCGAAATACGCCAACCCAACATGTACCTTTGGAGACACCTGTAGTACTCCTTTATAATCACCCAGTTACGTTGTGACGTTTGGTAGCACCCAAAGTGTTCCTCCGGTAAACGGGAGTTGCATAATCTCATAGTTACAGGAACATGTATAAGTCATGAAGAAAGCAATAACAACATACTAAACGATCAAGTGCTAGGCTAACGGAATGGGTCAAGTCAATCACATCATTCTCCTAATGATGTGATCCCGTTAATCAAATGACAACTCTTTTGTCTATGGTTAGGAAACATAACCATCTTTGATAAACGAGCTAGTCAAGTAGAGGCATACTAGTGACACTATGTTTGTCTATGTATTCACACATGTATTATGTTTCCGGTTAATACAATTCTAGCATGAATAATAAACATTTATCATGATATAAGGAAATAAATAATAACTTTATTATTGCCTCTAGGGCATATTTCCTTCAGTGCCTGTGCCCATCTTGAAGTTAACCAGCTCCTGGATTTGTGGGGCATACCCACAACTTCTCTTCTGGTCAGCTGCTATCCTCTTGATAGTCTCAACTATGAGGCTCATGACCTTGAACTTTTGAGGCACATCAAATATGTGTAGCAGATTGATTGCATGGCCTCTGATCATGTTGTGGCATCTGACTTGGGCAAGAGTGTGTGCCTGAGGATCCAGTTGATGGTTAGCAGTCCTGACAGAAGGAAATGTACAGACCCAAACTTATGAGTTTCAAGACCTTTTCTAGGATCTCCTTGTACATGTGTGCCATAGAATTGTGATCCTTCTTCTTCTTGGCATAGACATCCAAGTCATCTTCACTCTCCTTTGGGGTATTAATCAGATTTTCCCATTCTTCAATTGTAGTCTGGTACCTTGTACCTTCAGACATCCATACTATCCTGCCATCTGGATAGAAGTGTGCTGTGGAGTAGAATTGCATTATGAGCTCATCATTCCACTTTGTGAACTTCTGTCCAACAAAGTCTGCAACTCCACAAGCACTGAAGCTGTCATACACACCAGGATAGTGTTCCTCATTCTCCTTGATGTATTTCCAATCGACCCACCTCATGTCACACACAATTGGCTTCTTGTCCAGCAGCACAGTCTCATAGAAATCCTGTTGTTCCTTAGTGTGGAACCTGTAGTCAACAGCAGTCCTTCTCCTGATTGCATAAGGATTAGACAATATCCACTGTCTAAGTCCTGCATCCTTCCTCAGCTTCATGTTCTCAGCCACAGAATGAGCATCATTGTGGTCTGGAATCTTAGGTTTCAGCTTTCTCAGAACTTGTCCTTCATCATCTTCTTCAGCAGCAACTTCAGGCACTGGGGCCTTGTTCTTCTCAGCAGCTGGTATGCTTTTGGTATTCCTCTTAGGTGCAGTCTTGGGCTTGAAGGCAGCTTTGAGTGCTTCTTTGGGCTTTGATGATGCATCCCCTGACCTAATAGCATCACCCATAAGCTTTTGAGCCTTGGGTGCTGGTGCAGCAGCCTCTTCTTCCTCTTCCTCTTCCATCATGGAAGGCTGTCCAACAACTCTGGCCATGGTCTTCTTGACCCTTTCCTTCCTCTTCTTCCCTTCTGCAGCAGCCTCTTTGGGATCAGATGTCTCTAGTACTTGAGTAGAGGCTCTGGCTTTAGACATGGGAGTTCTCTTTGTAGGCACTTTGATCTTCATACCAGGCTTAGTGGTTGCAGCTGTGCCATATTCCTTTCTGAGCACTTTCTTCTTGGAAGTGGCCTCATCCTCAACTGCCACATAGTCTTCATCCTCAGATTTTGAGGTTTTCTTCTTTCTGGCCCTGGTGGCAGCTTTGGGCAAGTTGCTTGGGGTGCTCCTGCTGCCATCATCTGAGGTGCTAGAGGGACTAGTGCCCTCACTCATGTGAATCTGCTCCTCTGACTGGTTCTGGCTGTCACTTTGATCAGACATATTGAAAATACTGACTACAGACCCTGTGAATAGATATAGATGAGATAGAGTGGATGAGCATCACAAAATGCAGAGGTTTCTGCAAAAGAATGATTCAAAAACTTAGTTTTAGTTTTTGACAGAAAGCATTTCGAATCAACCGATTTGCAAACTCGGTGATACCGAAGCAGCTTTTGGGACCTAAACTAGTGAACTCGGTCAGACCAAGTCACAGTTCGGTGGCACCGAGACTGCTAGGGTTTCACAAAGTCCTGAACTCGGTCACACTGATTTGCAATTCTCGGTCAGACCGAGAATCACTTGTGCAATGGCCTTAGCCGAATCGGTGGAACCGAGTTCTACAACTCGGTGGGTCCGAGATGGTTTCGGCGGAAACCTAACCCTAAATTTTCAATTCACTTCTAATCTAAGGATTGTTTTGACTGGATAGAATTGTTTCAGTCGTGGCAAGAATCATGATGAACACAATGTGCTAGGAATCAGACGGGGATAGCACTGTGATCGAGTCCATACCCTAGCTTGGTGATGAACTTGCTACGGCGGCAACGGCAGGGTTGAATTCCGTTGACGACGGCGGAAACCAGCGACTGGAGGCGGCTGGCGACGAAGTCAACGATCCGGAGACCCTGGAGGCAGAGCGAGCTATGTGCGGGCGAAGGGGTTTGGAGAAAGTTTTCCAAATTTTTGCCCATGAGTATATATAGCCCGACCCTGTCGGTGTGACCGAGTGGAACAACTCAGTGGCACCAAGATGCATAACTGTTGACAGTTACAGCAACTCGGTGAGAGCGAAAAGTTCAAATCGGTTGCACCAAGATTGAAAACCTAGATCGACTTAGTGATCTCGGTATGACCAAAATGGAAGAATCGGTCAGACCGAAATGCACAAAGAGGTTTTGGAAGTTTAAGTCTATGAAGAATCGGGGACTCCGAGTGCTCCTCACACAGAGTGGTTCGAATCTGACTTGATCAAATTTTGTGATGTAGCATGAATAGAGTTTGAGACAAGAAAAGCATAGATAGCTAGAGAAGGTTCTTAGGCATTCTTGTTCATCCACTTGGCAAAAGAAAAAAAACCAATCAATCAAAGCAACAAGTGGATGTCCTCGAATGAGTTAAATATGCAACCAACATGCTCACACAATAAAATGGCAAATGAAATATGTGACAAAGCATGCACAACCAATTCTAGCATCTATCAAACAATTGGCGATGACTAGGTCATCTATATATGAGTATATTGACTTAGGAGTCAAATGAGAACATTTGATCATAGGTCATACTCATCATTTAAGCTCAAGTGGGGTTACCACTTTTACATAATGCATTGATGTGTTCACACCATTAGAGTTGCTTTGACTCAATTCTTAGAGTTAAGCTCCCCCTAGATGTGAGATCCCCCCTTAGAGGGATGAACTAACCTTGGGTTTTGTCGATGATGACTTCATGTAGGTGTTGAAGATGTGGATGCTCAATGTTGATGAAGATCATTTGGAGCAATCCTTTGGAGTGAGTTGCACTTTCAATTCCTACACGGGTTAGTCCCACTAGGAACAAACAAGGACATCCATAGACATAGAGTGATGCACACTTAAGATGATGTCCATGAAAGCATTAGGTTACCTTGTCCCTTGTCTTACCAACAAGAGGGTTTGTGACTCCTTGAACTAGTGCAAGATGTGGAAGTTGATTGCACTTGTTGTTGCCAAAATGATATGAGTGAAGTATGTTGGCAGAGTCACCCTCAAGAACTCTCTAGTTCTTCTTCTTCAGGATCCACATCATCTTGATGGGAATCCTTGGAGTTGTAGTTGTACTTGATGAAGTAGAACTTGACGTTGTCTTGGGAACCCACTTGACCAAGGCCTTAGGAGCTTCTTCAAATGCATCAATCTCCTCTTGAAGCTTGTCCTTGCCTTTTTGCTTGTGGTCTTGTGGTGGAAGATCATCTTGAGCTTGTGTTACCTTGAAGGAAGTAGGATCATACTTCTCTTGTTGCGGAACAAACTTCGTCTTGGGATGTTGATCTTCTTCCCACTCAACTCCATTGGCATTGCACTTTTGTTCAAAACCAACACCTTGGTTCTTCCGGTGCCTTCCTTGCTTGCGTACAATTTCCTCAAATTGCTTACTCCCGGCAAGGCTCTTGTAAACACCTTTCTCTATAATTCCCTTCAATAAGCTATTTTCTTGCTCAAGTGTAACTTGGCTAAGAGAATCATTAGTGGAATCAAGAGAACTACTAGAAGCAACAATATTGGATTTAGCATGATGATTGTTACTACTAGAGGAAGAATCTTTCTTGTTCTTGTTAATGGACTTGACTTGAGGCATGTAAGTAGATAAGAGTAAACGCTTGGCAATGTAAGAAGAACTTTTCTTACAGAGATCATCATTGATTGCCTTTAATAACTCATGCTCTTGCTCAAGGTTGAGCTTTTCAAAGCGTAACTTCTCATGAGCCCTTAAAAGTTCTCGATGATCTTCTAAGATAGTTTCATGAGCTAACTTAAGAGTGTTTAGTTCTTTAGTTAGAATCTCAATCTTCTCCTTATCATTGTCATTCGTTTTATCTTGATTAGCATGATTAATTGACGTTTCATCATAGTATTCATCACTAGAGTTGTCAACAAGTAAATCATCATCACCTAGCAAGTCATCTTCATCACTATTGAAATCAACATACTCGGGGTGTGTTACCTTAGGGCCTTTAGCCATGAAGCATCTCCCAAGTCCTTCATTTGGTGAATCAAATATGTCATAGGAGTTGGTTGACACAAGTGCTAGACCGGCAACACCTTCATCTTGAGTATGTTCGGAGTAGCTTATCTCAGAGTGATGTTCAGAGTCGGAACCGGATACCCATTCACCAACATGAGCTTGATGTCTTCGTTTTGTGTAGCTCCTTGATGACTTATCCTTCCTTTCCGAATCCTTGCTTCTCCGGGATGTTCTTCATTCATAACGATCATCTCTACTCCTTCTCTCTCTTGGCGGTGATTCTTCTATTCTACTTCTTCTCTTGGGAGAATCTTCTCTTCTTTTGTAGGGTTTCGTACACTCATTGGAATAGTGTCCGGGTCTCCCACAATTGTAGCAATTGCGCTCTCGACTAGAAGAACTTTTGTCATTGTAGGACCTTGACTTAGAGCTTCTCTCTTTGCTTCTACTCTTGTAGAATTTGTTGAAGTTCTTCACCATTAAGCTCAATTCTTCATTGAGGGTTTGTTTCTCACTTGATGATGTAGGGGCTTCACATGAGGCTTTGTAAGCACCACTTGACTTGTTGTGAAGTTCCTCCTTATCCTTGAGTGACATCTCATGAGCAACAATTCTTCCAATGACCTCCGTTGGCTTGAGATTCTTGTAATTGGGCATCATTTGGATCAATGTGCACACGGTATCATATTTTCCATCCAATGCTCTTAGGATATTCTTGCTGATGAATCTATCGGTCATCTCTTCACTTCCTAAGCCCGCAATCTCATTTGTGATAAGAGCAAGCCTAGAGTACATTTCAGCGACACCTTCACCATCCTTCATTTTGAACTTGTCAAGTTGACTTTGGAGCACATCCAATTTGGATTCTTTGACGGAGTCGGTACCTTCATGCATATCAATCAAAGTATCCCAAATTTCCTTTGCATTCTCAAGACGACTGATTTTGTTGAATTCTTCGGGGCACAATCCGTTGAAGAGGATATCACAAGCTTGAGCGTTGTATTGCAACATCTTCAACTCATCTGTGCTAGCTTCACGGTTCGGTTCTCTCCCATCAAAGAATTCACCTTGCAAGCCAATACACACAATAGCCCAAACGGCGGGGTTATGTCCAAGAATATGCATTTTCATCTTATGCTTCCAACTAGCAAAATTCGTACCATCAAAGTAAGGACCTCTACGGTGATAATTTCCCTCGCTAGACGCCATACTCTCCTAGGTTGTGAAACCAAGGCTATGACCACCAGAAGCTATGGAAATCAAACAAATGGAGACCAAAGCTCTGATACCACTTGTAGGATCAGAAGTATGTCTAGAGGGGGCGTGGGGGGGGGTGATTAGACTACTTGACCAATTAAAAACTTAACCTTTTCCCAATTTTAGTCTTTGGCAGATTTTAGCTATCTTAGCACAAGTCAAGCAATCTTCACACAATTCAAGCAAGCATGCAAAGAGTATATGAGCAGCGGAAAGTAAAGCATGCAACTTGCAAGAATGTAAAGGGAAGGGTTTGGAGAATTCAAACGCAATTGGAGACACGGATGTTTTTGTCGTGGTTCCGATAGGTGGTGCTATCGTACATCCACGTTGATGGAGACTTCAACCCACGAAGGGTAACGGCTGCGCGAGTCCACAGAGGGCTCCACCCAAGAAGGGTCCACGAAGAAGCAACCTTGTCTATCCCACCATGGCCGTCGCCCACGAAGGACTTGCCTCACTAGCGGTAGATCTTCACGAAGTAGGCGATCTCCTTGCCCTTACAAACTCCTTGGTTCAACTCCACAATCTTGTCGGAGGCTCCCAAGTGACACCTAGCCAATCTAGGAGACACCACTCTCCAAGAAGTAACAAATGGTGTGTTGATGATGAACTCCTTGCTCTTGTGCTTCAAATGACAGTCTCCCCAACACTCAACTCTCTCTCATAGGATTTGGATTTGGTGGAAAGAAGATTTGAGTGGAAAGCAACTTGGGGAAGGCTAGAGATCAAGATTCATATGGTAGGAATGGAATATCTTGGCCTCAACACATGAGTAGGTGGTTCTCTCTCAAAAATGATAAGTTGGAAGTGTAGGTTTGTTCTGATGGCTCTCTCCACGAATGAAGAGGAGGTGGAGGGGTATATATAGCCTCCACACAAAATCTATCCGTTACACACAATTTACCAATCTCGGTGGGACCGAATCAACAAACTCGGTTAGATCGATTTAGTAAACCTAGTGCCGTTAGGGTTTTCGGTGGGACCAACATGCAACTCGGTAGGACCGATATTAATCTTGGTGAGACCGATTACACAAACTCGGTATGACCGATTTTGGTAATAAGCTAACCAAAGAGTTGGTCAGGTAAACTCGGTGGGACCGGTTCGCTCATTTCGGTGAGACTGAAATGTTACGAAAGGGAAACATGGAGTTTACATTGCAATCTGGTGGGACCGATCGCTCATCTCGGTGGTACCGAAACGTTACAAAGGGAAACAGAGAGATTACAATCCCATCTCGGTGAGACCGAGATCCCTATCGGTGAGACCGATTTGCCTAGGGTTTGTGGCCGTGGCTATGACATCTGAACTCGGTGGCTCCGGGTAGAAAGAATCGGTGGGGCCGAGTTTGACTTTTGGTTTGGGTCATATGTGGATATGAGAAAGTACTTGAGGGTTTTTGGAGCATATCACTAAGCACTGTGGAGCAAGAAACTCATTAAGCAACACCTCATCCCTCCTTGATAGTATTGGCTTTTCCTATAGACTCAATGTGATCCTGGATCACTAAAATATAAAATGTAGAGTCTTGAGCTTTTGAGTTTGAGCCAATCCTTTTATCCTTAGTATTTTGAGGGATCCACTTTCCTTATCCATGCCATGAGATTCATTGAGCTTTTCCTGAAATGTTCATCTTGGAACGATGTTAGCTCAATGAGCTATATGTTGTTAGGAATTACCAAAACCACCTAGGGATAGTTGCACTTTCAACTCTGGGTCTTAGTCTTTTGCAAAAAATTATATGCCGAGCTGACAGTGAATCTACCCTTCTTCTCTGGGTACCAAGCCCAAAAATCCTCTATATTGCGAGTACATATAGGTATCTTCAGAATAGCTTCGACATCGATTGGGAGACAAACTGCCCTGACTAGATCGTCATTCCATGATGCAGTAGCTGGGAGAAGTAGCTCTGAGACGTACCTAGGGGGATCAGTCACCAGAGATGTGATTGGTCACGGGGTCATCTCCTTCGGTATCCAGTTGTCAGACCATATCTCCGTTGATTGGCCATTACCAATCCGGCGAATAATGACTTGCTGTAACAAGTCTCGACCCTCCAGAACAACACGCCAAATCTGAGACAGCTTTGTACCCAACTCCGCATCAAGGATCGTACCCGCAGGGTAATAAGCATCCCTTAAGATCCTCGCACTGAGACTCGTTGGTTCTTGAAGCAATCTCCACGCTTGTCGAGCTAGCAACGCAAAATTAAAAAGCTCAAGATCTTTGAAACCGAGGCCTCCCAGGTGCTCTAGTCGCGTCATGATATCCCAAGAGACCCAAGCTGGCTTGCGTTCACCTTGTTTGCAGCCCCACCAGAATTTCCGAATGATAGATTTTATATGCTCACACAAACCTCTCGACAGCTTAAAATAGGACATGGAGTAAATCGGGATAGCTTGTGCTACCCATTTAATTAGAACAGCTTTTCCACCCGCCGAGAGGCACTTACTCATCCAGCCCTTCACCTTATCCCAAACCCTATCGCTCAAATATTTGAATGTTCCCTTTTTTGAGTGACCCACATCAGTTGGCATACCAAGATATCTATCACTCAGGGATTCATTAGGAACTTGCAAATACCCTTTAACAACATTACGAACTAACTCCGGGCAGCCCTTGCTGAAAAATATAGAGGACTTGCCCTTGTTGATTCTCTACCCCGAAGCCATACAGTAAATATCCAATAGGTTTGCCACTTCTTCTGCTCCATTGACACTTTCCCTGAAAAACAGTAGGCTGTCATCCGCGAATAAAAGATGATTCACTGCCGGTGCCGATGGTGCCACCTTAATGCCGCTGAGTTGGGATGACTGACTCTGGGATTTTAAGAGGCACGAAAGGCCCTCTTCTGCAATCAAGAAAAGTTATGAAGAGATTGGGTCTCCCTGTCGAATACCTCGTGAGGGTGTAAACACCTCAGACTTCACACCATTAAACATAACAGAGAAAGTTATTGAGCTTACCATGGTCATCACAATATCAACCCACAGTGGTGCAAAGCCCAACTTATGCATCATAGCCCTCAAATAGGTCCACTCTACTCGATCTTACGCCTTCATCTTATCGAGCTTAAGAGCAGCATAGCTATTATTTTTTGATATGCTCCTCTTCATGAAGTGCAAACATTCATAGGCTGAGATGATGTTGTCTGTTATCAATCTCCCTGGTACAAAAGCTAATTGTTCCTCTGAAATAATATCCGGAAGGACTAACTTCAAACGGTTTGATAGCACTTTGGAGGCAATCTTGTAGAAAAGGTTACACAAACTTATCAGGAAAAATTGAGACAGTAAAGTTGGGTTTTGTACCTTTGGGATGAGAACCAGCAAAGTATCGTTGATGCACGCCGGGCTCTCCTCTCCTTTCACAATAGCTAGTACTGATCTGGTTACCACTTCGCCACACATATCCCAGTGCCTCTGAAAAAGGTGTGCTGGGAATCCATCGGGGCCCGTAGATTTTGTGGGAAACATTTGGAAAAGCGCCTCTTTCACCTCCTTGTCACTGTACGGTGCAAGTAGAGTGTCATTCATCGCTTTTGTTACTTTCACAGGAACATGTTGAAGCACATCATCTACCCCCTGAACCCCTTCCGAGGTGTATAGGGTTTTGTAAAAATCTAGAGCCATCTGTTGCATCTCTGTCAGATCATCTGTCATTTGCCCGTTCGGCCGTTGCAGGGCCTTAATGAGATTTTTCCTCCGGTGCAAAGAAGCTCTCATGTGGAAAAATGCTAGTTTCGGTCCCCCACTGAAAGCCACTCCACACGGGATCGTTGTCTCCACATTAGTTCCTCCCTTAAATATAGCTCAATCAAACGATCATTGATCTTAATCTCTGCATGTGATGGCCCTACTCGCAAAATGCCGCTGCGCATACATTCAAGCTCCTTCTTTAAACATCTGATCTCCTCTCTCACACTTCCAAAAGTGGTGCGTGACCTGTCTCCTAAATTTTTAGCTAGTGCCTCGAGATTAGCACACACTTCATGCACTACGAGGTTGTGGCTGTTGGACTCACATGCAGACTGGATAGTAGGTTTTAGCTTTGGGTGTGTATCCCACATCACCTCATATCTAAACTGGTTCTTCTTTTTTTCTTCTCCCAATAGGTTCAAACAATTGTAACAAGATTGGCAAGTGATCTGAGGTCGCCGCAGTGAGATGCTCGACCGTCGCAACGGGCAAGAAACCACACCAGTCTATCGAGCCCAGAGCTCTATCCAACCTCACACGGGTGTAAAAGCGACCCGCTACTCTTTTCTCGTGCGTCCATCTAGTGCCCTTGAAACCGAGGTCAACCAAACCACAGACATCCACAACATCTCTAAAGCCTTGTATTTGAGATTGGCTTCTTGAGCCGATGCCATCATGTTCATCATGTTTCAAAACTTCATTGAAATCTCCCAAACACACCCATGGCATGTTTTGGAGGGTTGAAAGATTCTTCATTGTATCCCAGGTATGTTGACGGAGATGAGTTCAGGCCTCCCCGTAGAAACACGAGAGCCTCCAACTATGGTCACCCAAACCTGAAACTTTCCCATCAATATGGTACTTAGAGTAGCCCAAAATCTCGATCTTTATTTCATCGTTCCAAAATATAGCTAAACCTCCACTTCTACGGAGGAATCAACAGCAAAGGTGTTATCATATCCTAAAGTACTTTTTAGATTTTCAGCTCTAACCCCGCTAATCTGGGTCTCCATAATACAAAGAACTTTAGGATCATAGTTATTCGCGAGTTCACGAAGCTCTTGAACTATCGGGGCATTGCCAATTCCCCGACAGTTCCAGCTTAGTAGATTCATTGCGTCCGGCGGTCCTCCACCGGGGAGGCCGCCGATCTCACGTCCAAGTTTTTTTTGCCATAGGAGGGATCTTCTTTGCCAGTCCTCCACTTGGCTTCTCTGTCTGCACTGTTTTTGACCTCTTCGGGTCTTGCTTTGGTGGAGGGCTTGGTGGTATATTAGTCCATCCTGCTTACTTGTCTGCACGAACTCTAGCCCCGTATTATCTTTTGGGTTCTGTGTGCCCATCACCTCAACAGAGGAACATTTTCGGTTAGCATCAACCGCTTCCATGTCCATCTCCTCTCGCTCATATTCCTCTTCACCATCATAACTAGGCTGGCCCATGCCTTGCTTTTCCATGGGCCTGCTTCTCTGATTCCTGCCCCGACGCCTAGTGCCCCAAGCTGTGGTGGCCGGTGCACAATGGTTTTTGAAGATCAGGGCCGATGGCGGGTGAACCCCACTTCCATGTTCCTTGTACTCGTGGCCCATCATGCCACAAACTTGACACCAATCCGGCAGACGTTCATACTTGACAGCAAAGATATGTCTCTCCCCTCCTCGGATCAGCGAAGTGGCTTTTTTCAAAGGGTTTCGCACATCAAACCTAACCCTGACTCTATAGAAGTTCCCTTCAAAATCAAAAGATGATGGTTCTGATTCGACGAATTTACCAAGCTTGGAGGCCAAAGCTTTCACTTTTCCATGGAAAGCGATCGGGAGATCGATGATCCTTGCCCAGATCTCAAACTTGAAAAGCTCAATCGAGGATGGTTTTGTGTAGCCGTCATACGGGGTAATGATCACATGATTTCCTCTGAAGTGCCACAGTCCACCCTGCGTGACCCGCTCCCAATCCCCTAGGCAATCAAACTGCATCTGGAACAAATTTTCCTCTAGGGTTTTGATTTTGACTGGCCTGGCAAGATCCCAAGCCGTCTTCATATTGCGGAAGAACTAGTACGTACTAAAGCCCTTGTCCATGTGAACTCGAGCCAATATCATCCATTGGAGGTCCTCCTCCGCCGGCTCGTCTTCTTCCTCGAAGATCATGTCATCCAGATCATCCTCATTGAGAGCCAATTCCTGCATCATGTCTTCAAGCTTGCCCTTGCCCTTGGATCCCGAGGCCGATGCATCACTTTTGTTCGCCATATCCACCGCAGACAGATGCCAACCTCCACTGGAGAAAACCCTAGTTCCTAATGGCAGCTCCAAAGTAGGAACCGAGGGAAAAACAGTCACCCCCCGTGATATGGCCGAGTCAAGGACCCAACCCCAATGGCGGAGGGGACGGTCGGATCTCAACATCGCCGGGGGCGACGAGAGGAAAATGAACCCTAACTAGAGGGAAGATACTCTATGTTGTTGGCCGGGCATGTCCATAGGGCAGCTGCTCCAGTAGAAAACGTCGAGCCCTCTAGTTTTTGGGCCTTTTCTCTCAGCCCAGTTACTAATTAGTTAACTGACTGCGGTCCATTAGGCGAGAGAGGCCAGTCAATCCCTCATTCTGAGGGGTGACCTCATTCTGTCTCTCGGTCGCCACAAGTGAAAGCAGGCCGCCGCCTACCGCGATCCCCATTCATCTACACCATGGGGATTCCACTCCCCCCTCTGTGAGCTCTCATCCACTCACTCTTCTCAGTGCCGACGGTTAGCCAACCCATGGGTCTCAACCTATCGGTTCCCGGCCTGGTGGGCCAGGCTGAGGACCTCTTTGGTAATCAGAGGCAGCCCATCAAGCCCACATAGTCACATTCCAGCTTATACTCGTCCATAGTCGTTCGTTCTCTAACTTTGAGCCTGCCCTATGTTTTTTCCGTAGATTCGGTACTGATTTTTTAAGCAACCATTAATTGAGGGGGAGGAAGCGCAAGCGACTGAGTATGGCTGGCATGGCATCCTTCTCGGGACACATGCACGAAGACTTCCCAACTGTTATCGACAAGGTCAGGTTGGCTTTGGTATGGGAGTGCGGGCAACGGCGTGTCGGCGGCTCGTTCCGGCGGCGACAATAGTCATTCGGTGGTCCATGGACCTCAATGTAACGTTTATTACGTTTGAGGTGTTTTCTACTTTTGGTGATTCTTTATAATATATTTGTTATTTTTGCAAAAAAAGTTAGTTTATTTATTGGAAAAATCAATTTTCCAGATATCTTTCCCTACTAATAAAGCCCCCATTGCTTCTGGTCGTACGTCGTCTGTAATCTTGCAAAATAGCACTTCTGTTTTTGACAATTCAACCCGCGGTCCCTGTGAAACGCTTCAACTTTGCACAAAACACCCTATTTTTTGCGATATTCAACCCACTGTCCGAGCAGATTTGTGTAAAGAAAAAGAAAACGCGACCACACGAGGAACACGGGCTCGCCTCCTCTCCCTCATCGGCGCCGCCGCCGCCACCACCAACGCCGGCCGTTTCCGGCGACCTCCGGCGCCGCGCAGCACGCCCCCGAACTCCCCACGGTCCGCGCCTCCCTCCCCTCCGTCCATATTCTCCGCTCCCATCCTCTACCGCCCGCTCACAACCCCACCCCCCGTGGCTAGGGTTTCGGGCAGGGCTTTGCCGGAGCCACGAGTGCGATGACGGCGGCGGTGACTCGGAGCCACGAGCGTGACGGAGGCTGGGAAAGGACTGCAGCATTACTGCTCGCGATGACAGGATGGTGTGTGCGCTGCCCCAAGGCCGGAGCCCACCGAGTCGTGCAATCACCCCTGCTGCTTCCTCCAGTCGTCCCTCCTCCATAGCTGCATCTTGGTGAGATCCCTTCCACCCAAGCCTTCCCTCTTTCTTTCTTTTTAAAACTGATTCCCAATTCCTTGATCAAACCATGCTCCTCTGCTCCTGTAGGTCTTTCTTAGCTACCAGTACAATGCAGATTGCTTTCTCTATTCAAGTGATTTGGTTGTCTATGTATTACCTGAACTCCAAGGGAACCAACTTACATGGCGTATTGGATGGAGATCAGTAGATGTTTTCCTGATCTGTTCACTTCTTTTTAATAGGTCCCGTCAGATTACAAGCATGGGCTTTGTGCAATTGGCAGAAATCTGTTTGTAATCAATCAAAGACAATGAGAACATTTACTGAAATCTTTGTATGTGTTGATCCTATGAATTGCTTTGATTGGAAGTCCAACGACGATCTCATCTTATAAGGAAATCACTTTTCAAACATATGCATTGGTAGTTTTTATCTCTTTGCTTTTGCCTTCTGAACATACTGGATTCACTCTGTAGGAGATGGCACGGTGTTGCAAACAACTCATTATAGTAGTTAGCAAATGCAAATCATTGTATATTGTTAGTTATGTGTCTTTTCATATGAAATACTATTATTTTGGGGAAAGGCATATGGCTGAGTTTTAATAAAACTCCTCAGATTTTGTATAGTGAGATTGTCTTCAGCAAACAAGATCTGTATTATTATTGGGGTTCTTTTATTTTTGTTCTAGGTGTTATTGGGGCGTTTTCTTTTCATGGTTGGAAACAAGATGTTCCTGATGTTGGAGCTCACAGAGAAGGTTATTATGATAGTCTACTTACTTCTGAAGGTGCATTAGAAGATAGTGGATGTCCAGATTCTTTGGCTTCAGAAAGGTGGTGATAAAAATCCTGAAGTATTTTCAGCATTTTCCTCTTAAAATAGAGGGCAAATAAAGAAGGTACACAGTCGTGTTCATTGTCATGGAAAATTATTATCCTTTTTGTTATCCTGAGTAGTTGTTGTTGGATGTTATTTGTCTCTTTGAAAAACATCTGATGTAAATTTGTTGTACTCCAACTCACAAACCCTACTACTAGACCCAAAACCTACTATTAAATGGTTCCAAAAAAATTGCATGTTATTGTAGAAGTCTTGATCAATATTCTCGTGTTACTGTGATGTAGTAGACAAATTTTTATGCTTGGACATTTTTAACTTTTCTTATAACAACTATTGCTTTGAAATTCTTTGCTGGTCTCTTACTTCTATGGACGGCAGAAGAGAACACATTTGGGTACACCCACCAGGATAGTTTGTTCTACGTTTATCTTACTTTGGGGTTGCAGACCCTAAGATATCAAGATAGCTCATTTACATAGTATATTAAATCTCTTGATGGTATAGCATGACATTGGCAGGAATTATTGATGACTACTTTGATGGGTACTTTTCTGAAGTACATACATACGGCGGTTATCTCGGCAGAATTTTGGAAGAATCGTCAAGGCCATCGAGCCGCGGCCGCCGCTCTTGCCCTTCCGGTTTCCAAACCCTAGCTAGAGTTCCGGCGAGCTCCGGAACCTGCTCCCACGAGGGCCTCCAGGCGCGGATCCACGAGCCCACGAGGAGCGCGATGCCACCAGGGGGTGGAGAAGCAAGCAAGCATGGCCGCACGGCAAAGGAGCAGAGCAACCCGCCGGCGATCCGCCGCCGCGACGAGTCCCGTCCTGCGCCGCCATTCCCCGCCGTGGATTCTCAGGTCTTCCCCATACCTCGTCCTCCAATCAATGTTTCTTTCTGGGTTCATGGAAGGGAATCTGCCGGGAGCCTAATTAACCTTTCTTGCTTGGGTCCTCTCCGAGGCAGAGGCAGCCAGCGGCGGCGGCGGCGGCGATCCTCTCCGAGGGCCCCCTCGTCGAGATCCTGGCGCGGCTGCCGTACAGGTCGCTCTGCCGCTTCAAGTGCGTGTCCAAGCAGTGGCTCAAGCTCTGCTCCGACCCCAAAATCATCAAGACGGCGTCACAGACCCTCTCCGGATTCTTCCACAACCACCTGGCCTGCGGCCTCTGCTTCGACAATTTGTCTGGCGGACGCCCGCTGGTCGACGCGTCGCTCCCTTTCCTGCGCGAGAGCTACGAAAGAATCAAGCTCGAGCAATGCTCCACCAGCCTCCTCCTCTGCAAATGCTGGGAATCGGAATCCGAACAAGATGAATGCGATTTCGTCGTGTGCAATCCGATGACCAAGCAGTGGACCGTGCTGCCTCCTATAGAATGGCTGGACGAAGACGGTGAAGACACCGAGTGTTTCAAGCTGATGTATCCCTTCCTGGTTTTCGACCCCGCCGCCCCGTCTCATTTTGTGGTGTTTGTGCCCCTCCTCGAGACGGACGATGTTCTGGCGGTATACTCATGGGAAACCGGACAATGGACTCCGAGCAGTGGGTGGGATAACTGTCCGTATCCCGCCGTTGTTCCGGAATGCGCCGTCTTGATGAATGGCATGATGCATTTCTTGCATTTGTTTATCGATGAACCGTTGATAGCTGCAGTGGACATTGAGGGGGAGGTTTGCCGAGAAATTCATCTCCCGGAAGAAACGATAGGAGCCACACCTGGTTATAGCTCGTTGGGGTGCTCTCAAGGACTCCTACATGCTTGGTTTATGAATCCTCTTGACTACGTGCTCGCTGTGTGGGTGCTCAAGGATTATGCTACTGAGGAGTGGACCCTAAAGCATACAGTCGCCGTTCTGGATCTCTTTGAAGAAACGGAGCCCGACCAAGAGGAGGATTGCGACCAAGAGGATGGGACCCATAAGTATGATATGTTTGCAATTCATCCAGAACATAATGCGATTTTCCTTACTGATTGGAGGGAGGTGAATTTGTCATACGATATGGACAGCGGGCAAGTGCATCATATGTGCACTTCTGGAGATTTCCTGGCGGTCTACCTTTTATTCCTTGCTTTGCGGATTTGGGGATTTGGCTCTCGGATGATCACTGAAAAGTCGGCGTTGTGTCATGTCTTTGGCGTGGTATTAGTTGCCTTTTGTAGAAGTCACTCTTCTAGTCCTGTGGCATTGGTTTGGATATGTCCTCCTAGCATTCCAAGTTATGCTCTCTGGGTGCTGCTGTTTTGTGGCGTTGAACAATGTTGGTTAACGGTAGAGGTTTTGAAAGCGAGAAGCGTCCAATGGGCAATGCTTAGTTATATGAATTATCTAGTCAACTAAATATATTCGCTTTTATGTGGCACTGGTTACTGTAGTCAGTTGTTATCTGTTCGTGTCGGCTGAATGTGAGCTACGTTATCAATGTTTAGAATTATTTGCATTTTCTGCTCTTTATTTCCATTTCTGTCAAGCAGATAGATCTTCAATATAGGACTTGGTATCCATCTATGCCAAATAGTGATGATGTCTTATTTTTGTGACAGTAACAGAATATTGCTGATGGTCTATTTCTATGCTGCATATGTAGAGTGTAATGAGATGTTAGTGTCATTGATGAAACGGATTTAACAGTATGCAGCTTACTAGATCTAGTGAACATAATTATTTCTTTATTTTGTTAAGTGAAGCGATCAAAATGATTCCGTCTGTAGCTAAGACTAAGCACTCTTAAGTTTGTCGTGTGTTCCTAATTTCCTGTTTTGAACTTTTTTTTGCGGGATGCGTATGTTGAGATGGATGTGTGGCCACACGAGGAAGGATCGAGTCCGGAATGATGATATACGAGATAGAGTTGGGGTAGCACCAATTGAGGAGAAGCTTGTCCAACATCGTTTGAGATGGTTTGGGCATATTCAGCGCAGGCCTCCAGAAGCTCCAGTGCATAGCGGACGGCTAAAGCGTGCAGAGAATGTCAAGAGAGGGTGGGGTCGACCGATTTTGACATGGGAGGAGTCCGTTAAGAGAGACCTGAAGGATTGGAGTATCGACAAAGAGCTAGCTATGGACAGGGGTGCGTGGAAGCTTGCTATCCATGTGCCAGAGCCATGAGTTGGTTGCGAGATCTTATGGGTTTCACCTCTAGCCTACCCCAACTTGCTTGGGACTAAAGGCTTTGTTGTTGTTGTTGTTGTTGTTGTTGTTGTTGAACTTTTTTTTGCGGGGATTGAACTTTTGATTGAGCCGTGCATCTGACCATGACCAGTATTTTCCTAGTTGAATTCTAACAATAATGATCAACTTCTAGGCTGTTCGGAAACCAAGCCTATTTATGAAGCTTCATCAGATTTTGTTGATTATGATGTAGCTCACATAATATATTTTTCTGGCCACTTACTCAACATTCCACACCTTGTATCGAGTACAAATTTAAACTGTTACACATATGTTTTGGCATATGAGTGTCTCTTTCTTCGAGACTGGTAAAATCAAGTGGGTAAATGAACAATCATGCAATGTTGTGGTACTGTAGTTGCTAATTTGTTATTAGAAGCTCATCATTTACCATAGTTACCACATCAATTAAGTTATGCCGGTCCTACACTAAGTTGTGCTGACTGTTCAACACTAAGTTGTGACGTTTTTCATCCCATGGTAAAGTGGGAAATTGGGAAATTTCATGCTACTCGTTGTATTGAGATTTTCTTCTTCTTTGTTCGTGTTGTGTGTTGCATGTTCACTCATGTTTTGACGGGCATGATCATGATGTATTTCTGGCAAAGTTGGCGTCGTGAATTTTGTCTGGTTTTACTTGCCACTGAGATCGATCACTTGTGCTTTCACCCTTGCTGCAAACTTCCATTTGCCTAGCTTCTGTTCCCTTCAAAATAGTGATGGAGCAGACAACCCAGTGCATGATCGATCCCAGGCTTTTACAACAGTGCTTCAGCAATCAACATGACATGCCTTGACCCTCTTCAAGCAGTGCACGCTGCGAAGGATTATGATAAAATCGGCTCTGGAGAATGACAAGTGTAGTGAAGATATTGTTGCAATGAAGGCTATATGTGAAACGATGGAGAGAAATTGATGAGGACATCAATACCATTGTTACACCCACAACCCATGTTTCTATACATACTGGACCAATAACTAGAGCTCGCACGCCAATTGAATTAGCAGGTACTTCCGTTTCTTGGTAACAATTCTAATGTTCATGAGAATATGATGATGCCTAAATTGAATACATTTTTGTTGATTACCAATGAAGGGCCTAGCATGGACAAGAGGGATGAACACTGGAGCAGGATCAAGCATGGAGATGAAGAGACGCGCGAAGGGAACCACCGGGGTGAGGCGCCACTCTTTGTCCGGGCGGATCCCTTGTCGGCGACAAACTAGCATTACATGTGGAGCTCTTCCATGATACGATGCTGCGAGGCAAGGGTGAAAATAATGGTGTATGCTTTGTTCTTGTTTTTTGTTGAAAAAATAATTGTCATTAGCAATTTGTTCTTTGCGGACAACTCTATAATTCCTTTGAAGCATATGTAATTTTCGTAGGGTAACTATTCTTCTCTTTTGATGCAAACATATTGCTATTTTGTTGGAAGCAATTCTTTAGTTAGTGGAGATAATGATGCTTATGAATTATTGTGTCGAGATGACAAAAAACCTAACCCTACGATGTACTCATGTTGTTTGAAACAACTTCTATGGAAGCAATTTCGGAATTGCTGCGAAGCAAATTTTATTTTCTTCGGAAGCAAGTGCTATTTTTTTTATGCAATGTTTGATACAAAACTTTTTTGGGAAGCACATCACCGATATACCCGAACAATTCTTTGGTCGCATGAAACATATGTTGTCTGCTTAAACAAAATACACTGGACACAACTACTAACATGAAATAGTCTCGAACAATGCAATCTACAGTTTTTGTGCAACCTTATGGAAGAAATTTGATCGAAACACATAAAAAGACAGTCCAAAACAAGAAGGGAAACCAAACTAAGGTTTTGGAAGCAAAGATCCTCACGATTGAAATAGCGAAGGAACCGAACAAAAATAATCCTCATATGGCTGAAAACTTCTTACGAAGCAAAGAAAATTTTAGGAACCAACAATTCTATTTTGTACGAAGCATAGAAAATTTTGTGAAGCAACGATCCTGTTTAGGAAGCAATGGTCCTCAAGTTTGGAAACAAATAAGGAAGCACCGGTCCTAATTAGGAAGCAATGGTCCTCACGATTGGATAAAATATCTTTAATTAACCATGCCTGGATTTGGGGAAGAAGTTGTTAGGAAATAATATAATGGCAATTAGTGAAAAAGCATGCATGCAAACTGACTCACGCGGGGGAGTTTTGCTAGCAGATCCAACGGCGTGTGTGCTTCCAATCGGATGGCCACACACTAGTCTGATAAGTAGCAAAAATCAGTAGTCTGATGCCTAGTGGCGCTTGGCATTTTTGATGATGCACCTAGCAAAACCATGACACATTTAAGTAGTGTGATAGTACAACTGATGATAAAGACCATACATATTAAATAACCCAGTTCAAATCACAAGGGCCAGTTCCTCTTCATCCTAATAATACTCCGCAATGGTGTAAACCAAAGGCACAGGGATAATGCAAGCCAACGACCACTTCAGAACCTTGCCAAACTTCTCCATTAATCCAACGTGCGCCCTTCAAAAGAAAAAAAGAACACCATTAGTTGATCTGTATGATAATACATCATTATTATAATAGAAATAAGAAACTTGAATGAAAAGAATAATTCTTACTTGAACCTTTCGTGACTCTTCTCCAGGCGTTCAAGTATGGCAGCATACTCAAGCACCATCTTCCGAGCTGCGTCTTCAGCTGGAGAACCCCCCTGATTCATCAACACACCAATATGAGTGAAAACCAATATTAATTAGGAGCCAAAACTGCTAAACCCAGATTTATTTCCTTTTGAGTTCTTACTACAAAATCTTTGAGCTGGTAGAAAACAGCGACAGTTGACTTAATAAGAATATAACAACAAACATATTTGCAAATCACAGTCCTGGAGAGTGGACATACGACAATAAGCAGTTCCGATATGACAACATTAACGCAAGGCTTGACAGAGGGGTAGCAATAGCATCGCCGGAATGTTCCAAAATGCTAGGGTCCATCACTTAATCTCATCCGGGTCTGACCACTTGACGTTGCTGCTTGTGTTTGGGAGAAGGAGTAGAAAAGGAAGACACACACTTTTCCTTATATGAGCTAGCTAATGTGGGGGTAAATTCAGTTTCCAAAAATGTTGGCCTGTAGACCAAACTCATGGCTATGCAGCAGGCGGTTCCCCATATGGATTTTGGTTCAGTTAGAAAACAGTTTAAACTAAATTACTTCGCAGTGAGCTGGGGAAGATTTGGAAGCAACCGCCTTCGGCCGAAAATCAGAAGAGAAGCAAGGAAATCTCGACGGAGTTGAATGAGACGCTGCTTAGGGAGGAAATTATGTAAACGGTCAAGGGTTGACTGGATGAACGAGGGCGACAGAAATACAGGGTACTTCCAAAGAAAGGCTACTTGGCGGAAAAAGAAGGAATTCATTATTAGACTGAAAGATGGTAAGAGCAATTGGGTTGAGGAGAAGGTGGAGATATAGAAGCTAACTATTGACTTTGTTTTAAGAAACTGTATGCTAAGGATGAAGGTGTGGTTCCACACGAGGTCATTGAGCTCCTCACGGAGAACGGTTGGTGCAGAAATGAATGCATCCTTAACAAAGTTTTCTTGGATAAGGAAGTAGGTGACACACTATTTCAAATTGGGCCGCTTAAAGCACCAGGGCCAGATGGTTTCCCGGCGAGGTTTTTTCAGAGGAACTGGAGCACCCTAAAAGACGAGGTTGTGCGTGCTATGCAGAGATTATTCATGGGCGGGGTTATAACAGAAGGAATTAATGATAGCGTAATTGTGCTTCCAGGTGCCCCATTAGCCTCTGCAATGACCCCCCCCTCCCCCTTGCTTGGTGAGCTTATATCGGAGACCCAGAGTACATTCGTTCATGGATAACACAATTACTGTGTTTGAATGCTTTCATAAAATTCAACACAGCAGTAACCAGCACAACACTCATTGTGGGTATAAGCTTGGGCCTAGCTAACGACTATGACAGGGTGGATTTTAAGGGAAGCTCTCACAAAGATTGATTTTGATCAGAGATGGGTGGATTGGGTTATGAAGTGTGTCAGTTCTGTTAGGTATACGGTCCGATGCAACGGAGAACTCATTGAACCTTTCAATCCATCTAGGGGGCCGAGGCAAAGAGACCCTCTAAGTCCATACCTGTTTGTCTTTGTGGCGGATGTTCTGACGAGCATTCTGAACAAAGAAGGTGCTGGTGGTAGCTTGCTCCCTATTAAAGTGGCTCGGAACAGCCTGGGTATTTCTAACATTCTATTTGCAGATGATTCCCATTTGTTTTCCAAAGCAACCGTGGAGCAGGCTCATGTAATCCAACAAGCCTTGGCGAAATTTCAGAGGGGAACAAACTAGGGAGAAGATCAGAGATGTCATGGGTGTGGAATCAGTCACCTTTGAGAGAAAATACTTGGGCCTTCCTACTCCGGAGCGGAGGATGAAGGCTGGAAAATTCCAACCATCATTGGACCATGTTGGTAAGAGATGTAGTGACTGGTCAGAAAAGTTCATCTTCCATCCAGCTAAAGAAGTTCATATGAACTCGTAAATCAAGGACTGACATGGAGAGTAGGTGATGGTAAGAATAATATCCAAATTCAGAGAGACAATTGGTTGCCCAGGAGTCCCAGGAAGGCATCCGTTCAAGAGAAGATCTAGACTGGGGTGGGTTAACCAACTCATGATTCCAGGCACTAATTCATGGGATAAAATTCAATGGATCAGACAGATATTCCAAACTTTCGATGCGGATGTAACCTCTCCCTAAATATGCTTCCGAAGATCGATTGTGGCTTGACATATGAAAAGGATGGGAATTTTACTGTCCAAAGCGCCTACAAGCTAGCAGCAGCTACAAATTAAAGCAGAACAAATACAAGAGGAATACTGTTGCAGGTGAATTATGTGAGGTGTGTGGCAAATACGATGCTTCTGAGGATGAGTTTCACAAAAAGTAATCTTGGCTCTGAGTATGCCGATCGAGTTGCCGACTAGTCTGCCAAGTTTGATGCTTTCTGAATGTAACCTTGGCTCTGATGTGAGAGTAATGTCACATACCAGATTCCTGCTGGAGATGAGGCAGGGACGGCCGCCGACCGGATGGGGCAGGCGGCGGGTGGCGGCGGCGGAGTGGAGGTTGGGGCGGCCGGCGGGTGGAGGGGAGAGGCCGAGGGCCGGCGTCTGGAGGCAGAGCGCAGCGGCGGAAGTCCGCACCCTCGCCGCCAGGGTTCGCAGCGCCATGGCTTGCGATGCTTCGCGGCCTGCCCAACTCTGTCGGTCTCGTGGAAGGAATATACATGGGCCGAGCGATGCTTTGGGTTTCTCTCATCTTTTTTCGCTCGGTTTTATGTTTGGTTTTATTTTTCTTTAGTTTTTATTTATTTGTGCGACTTTATTTCTTTTCATTCTTTGTTTTCCATGTTTTATCTGTTTTCCTTTTTTGTTGCCTTCTATTTCATTTTTCACTTTGTTTCCTTTTGCGTTTTTTTGTTTGTTTTGTGTTTAAAAATAAAATAAAATACAATAATACTTCATATTTTTTATGAGATACTGCTCGACTCTTACAAAAAAAAATGTTGTAGGATCGAGAGTAATCGACCAGAATGGGGGGTGAATGAGAGATTTACAGATTCTTTTTTTCAAAACTTGAAATCTCTCGGCACAACACAACGGAAAATAAACTAGCACATGCAGTTCTACGAAAAAAACATCATATAAAAAAAACAAGGCAAAACATAGGGAATATCTATCGGAAGGAAACTACTAAGACTCTGACTTTTTAAAAACCCATGACAGAAAGCACAACTTAAAATAAACTATTGAAAGTAATACAAAAGTTAGATAGAACCCGTGGTACTCGCTTGAGAGGGACCATGCATACGAGGATACTTGGCAATGTAGTTTCTTTTCTTTCCGGATTTTCTTTCCTTTTCTTTGCCTTTGTCTTTTCGTAGTTTGTTTTCTTTTGTTTGAGTCATAGAAAATACCGTACTATTAAAGGGGGTCTAGGTGATACATAGGCATATTTCTGAAGTGATGCTCAACCTATCTATTTCTTCGAGTGAAGACTATAGAAATCTCTTGCAGTGCAATCGAGTTCTTCAGCGACAGAGATGATGTTCTTCTATTGGATGATGAAATTGATCTGCCTGAAGAGTTAGGTTGTGTTTGATTTCCGTCATGAAGTGAAACAACACGGGTCGGTTCTGTTCCCAGCACTCATTCCCGTGTTTGGATCATCGAAGGAACTGGAACCACCCGATTCTAGGGAACGACATATTCCCTGTTTATGTCGTTCCATGCCACTACTAGGAAAATGCTTATACACAGGAGCTCACCAGTAGCGCTTGTTTAAAAAAGCGCTGCTGCTACATAGCAGTAGCGCTTGGGCAGCACGGGCGCTGCTACTATGATCATAGCAGCAACGCTGAACCTATAAAACACGCTACTACTACAATTGACAGATCGTTCCAAGTATGCTAGGGATAGTGGTAGCGCTCATGTTTTGCAAGCGCTACTACTATGCATCTTAGCAATAGCACTTTTTCCCCGACCAGCGCTACTGATAAATTCAATCCCCCCCTCCTCGACCAAAGTTTAGTCCCACCTCCCTCCACAAACAGAATTTTTACCACCTTAAATATGGTGCTTCTCAAACCATCACAACCACTTGGTCTTCATTGAACTCTATGTTTAAGAACCGGCGAAGATTCCTATTGACAATTCAGATTCTACAAAAAAGATCATTGATGACCAATGTATTTTTGATTTTTTTACATTCTTAGCCTTATGAGTAGCGCCTTTCTTCAGAAAGTGCTACTGCTAAAATCTGTAGCAGTAGCGCCTTTCTTCAGAAAGCACTACCGCTACAAATGTTAGCAGTAGCGCCTTTTAGAGACAAGCGCTACCACTAAGGGCCCTTATCCAAATTAACCCGCCCGCGCTCGTCCTCTCACTCTCCTCCTCACACTCTCGTCCGTCGCCTCCGTCGCCGTCGTCCTCCTCCTTCACCCCAAGGTCGATCCCTCCCTCCCTCCTCCTCCCCATCCTCCTCCCTCCTCCTCCTCCCTCTCTGGTGCCGGCGGCCCCCTCTTCCTCCTCCCTCTCCGTCGGCGGCCCCCTCCTCCTCCTCCCTCTCCCGCTCTCTCCTCCTCCTCCCTCCTCCTCCCTCCTCTCTCCTCCCCCTCGTGCCCTCTCCTCCTCCTCCTTCCCCTCCTCCCACACTCCTCCTCCCCCTTTCTGTAAATAGGTTTTAGTTTTTGTTAAATGTAGGTTTTTATTTTTCATAATTTTGAATAGAATAAAATATGAAATTGAAAAAAAGTAAATGTAGGTCTTTTGAATAGAATAGGAAATTCTTAAATTTTTTGAATAAAATAGGAAATTATAAGTAAATTTGAATAGAATAATTAAATGTAGCTTATGGAGTTTCACTAAGTCCTAAGATGATGATAATAATGTTTTTGTTTATATTTTGCTTTTGCAGAAATCAAGGAGCCCCTGCATCATCCCCGCCGTCGTCCCCATCACCGACCCCCTCCGACCTCGATCGAGGTGAGACCAGCCACCCCATGTTGTTAATTTAATTTAGGTATTTTAGGTGTTTAATCTTAGAATAATGTAGTATGGACCCTAGTTATGATCGAATCATGTTCAAAATGTAGGTCTTTAATTAGGTGTAGTTAATAGAATTTAGGTGTTTTAGGTGTCACATTTGTTGTTATTTTTTAGTTAAAGCAATTATTCCCGCATCGACGTCGACGATGCCTATCCCGCATCCTCGTCGTCGACTCGACGGAGGAGGCCTGCTTGATCAGAGGGGCCATGTCCGGGACTGGGCTCCGCCGGGCTAGTACTGGGAGGTGCTACCTTCTGGGGGGCGTAGCTTGGTGAGGAGCCAGCCCATCGTTGACCCGAACCTTCTTTGGTGGTGGTCGCGTGGGCCAATGACGGTGCGGAGGCTTGAAAATGGAGGTGGTACGTCACCATGTCAGCGAGGAGGACGAGCACGTCCGTCGCTACATGGTTGCGTTAGAGGGAAGGTTCTTCAATACCTGGCAGGTTCTTCAGGGATCTCACTGGAGCTATGATCCTATGATGGTTCCTTCTCTTTGGGTGTCCACCGCCCGCGCCGATACCCGTCGTTCGCTAGGGTTTTAGCTGTATTAGTGATGTTATATGCATGATACTATTCGAGATGTATTAGTGATAATATTCGATGATGTACAAATGAAAGAGATGATTTAATTTTGCTTATTGCATGAATGCTAATTTGAATACTAATTTATTTTACGATTTGGTTTTGCTTATTGAATGCTCAAATTGGAAAACTACTCCATCAAGTTTGAATGCTCATATGATGTAGATATAAACATGTATATCTTGTGTTGCTCAAATAGGATATGTGCTTGCCCAAGTGGCCGGTCATGTTTGCAGGTTACACCTCCGAGTGGCCTATGTTTTGCCGGAGTATTGATTAATTTCCGTTCCGGCAAATTTCAGGCGCTCGATATGTCCTTTTTTAGCAAAGGTCATGCCGGATTTTTCCGTGAATTCTGGCATGACTTGTGCTAGAATATGTAGGAAATATCGAGTGGCCTGCATTTTCTAGAAAAATAATTAAACGATATTTCGGGTTGACTTTAAGTCTGTCGAGGCTCCACCATATATGAGAGAGGACAAAGAAGCCCGACTGTTGTCATGGGGGTCGTTTCTCCTTCTTCTCCGGGTGCTAGACCTTCGTTATGCACTAGGGGAAGGAGGAGTAACGACCATCACCAACGGTCGCAAATGTCAGAGAGGAATCAGTGAGGGAGAGTCTCCACCATATATGAGAGGACGAAGAATCCCGACTATTGTCGTGGGGGTGGGGGTAGCTTCTCCTTCGTTCTCGTGTGCTAGACAATTTGGCGTAATGCACCCGGGAACGAAAGGAGGAGCTACCATCACCGACGGTCGAATATATACATCACCTCCGCACCCTCGCCGCCAGGGTTCGCAGCGCCATTGCGATGGTTCGCGGCCTGGCCAACTCTGTCTCGTGGAAGGAAGCAACCAAGGGTCTCTACAAGGGGCGGAGATACATGGGCCGAGCACCCAACAAAATTGCACCAAACAAACGACAGAGACATGGGCCGAGTTTTCACACGAATTTGAAAATAATTCAAGATTCTTTTTGAAGTTAAGAAAAAAGTATAGTTTTCCCCTTCAAATCCACATTGACGGATCTATAACCCCTGAACTCCAATACCATATAATTTACCCCCTCAATTTGTCAAAACCGGATAAATCAAGCCCCATAGTAGTTTTGGGTCACATTGAAACCGGTTTTGTGTGTTGACCAGAGTCAACATAGATAAGCCGGAGAATTAAATTTTCTTTTTGCCAAGCGGCACCATAGCTTCGAGCGCTCCGCCACCGAGGGAGAGCATGGCGCCACAGGAGCGGTGCGACCGTTGCCGAATTCGACGAGACACGCAACAACGTCAAGCGCGACCACATCGGCGTAGACGAGGAGCATGGCTTTGTGCCCGGTCATGTCGTGCGGGTGTTGTCGTTTGATAGTATGTCATTTGATATGTTGTTAAAATTCCTTCAAAGATAGTGGGGAAATAAGGAGAAAATAATACACCATATAAAGGTTATTTGCTTCGCTGGCAACTCATCCGAGAAAACCTTTGAAAAGAAAAACCCATACATGAATGTATGGAGCAGTAAATATGTCTTGTATCTTCTTTTCATATTCCATGAGATCTCCAATTAAGGAAAGAAACCACTGGCAAGGAAGGACTGCGAGTACTGATTATCGGGGAGCTGCGTCATTGCCAACCTAGTGCCCATGCTCGTTGGAAGGGTGACGGAAAAGAATTCTGTGAGACCAGGTCTCACGGGTTAGCAGATGAGACCCATCCTGATGGATGACACGTGGCATTCACAAATCACAAAGCATCTACCCACCCCTCACCTGAAATTAAGGGGGAGAGATTAGATGCTTTGGGATTTGTGAATGCCACATGTCATCCATCAGGACGGGTCTCACCTGATTTATATGAGACCTGGTTTTATATAATTTTTTTCCGAAGGGCGATCATTACGTAGACCAAAATGCAAGGAGATGAGAGAGAGCACGTCGAGCATGCATGAAGGATTGGACAAATTCTTCACTAAAAGGGTGGCCATTGCCTAAGGGAGCGCGAAGAAGAGATATATTAATTGAGTGGCCATTGCCCAAGGGGGTGCGAAGAAGACAGCTATTACTTGACATGATAGCATGACGAGAATAACAATAATGGGGCACCAAATGCCTAGGACATTTGAAGGCTCACAAATGCAAAAGGAGTCCACAAAAAGGGGATGAAGATAACTCCGCCAATATGGGAGAACGGCGCTTCATGGCTGGACGAAGCCAACTAGTGATTTTTCCACATCCCCAAGCCCACCATAGAGGGACAGAAGGCATGACAATGCCACCAAGGTGGGATACGTCACCCGAAGGTGCCACCATTGTTAGCCAGTTGACGCTGATGTAGATTTATCTAGCCTTCTGCTAGTCACCACACACCCAATCAACTATACCCGGTCTCAAGGGCATGACCTATGACTTCTAGGCCGGTCTATAGTAGCGACTGACAGAGCCGAAGCAGAGAAAGCCGAGGGTGCGGGGCACATTTGGGTCTAGGCAGAAGGGGGGAAGTTCAGCCTCCATGCATCTTGACTAGACCCGAAATTCAACTGCTACACTGATAGAGACTCCTAACATGGTGTATTGTGGCACCGTAGGGTGCTTGATGCTGACGGTTCAAGCTTTTAGATCCATATCTGATTCAGGCCACTACATCTCATTGGAGGTCATAGCCAGACAAGGAAGAGAGAGGAGGGGCTTTAGAGCAACCACCTTGTGGATGGGGAAGAAGCTCACAGACAAGAGGTCATGCTGAGCATGGGAATACCGCCGCCGTATGTCACATAGGGCTTAGCATCTAATGACAACAAAAGGGCATGGTGCAATGGAGGTAGGTGGTTAGGTTGGTGGTGGTGAGGTCCTCCAGGGTCGCTCGGGGATGACCCAGGAGTTAGACGCAAGTCTCAAATGGACAACAAACAAACACCCTGAACACGCTTCGCCGAAGGAAATATACTATCCAAAACAATAACTACAACTGCCTGCTGTGTGCTAGCCCCCCCTCCCCCCAACCCCAAGAAACGCTGGAGCATCTCTTTTTTTTGAGTGCCACTTCAGCGCAACATGCTGGAACACTGTGGGAATTGAATGGGAGAGCGGAGGAGACAAATTGCAGAAAGTGCAAGGAGCTAGAAGAGCTTGGACCAGACCTCTGTTCATGGAAATCTTCTAGTTGCAGCTTGGAGCAGGAGCGAAACAACAAACATTTTAGAGGTGTCTTGCCCACGTATGCTGCTTGGCTTGAGAGGGTCAGGAAAGATTTTGAGCTCCTCAAATACAGAACCAAGGAGAGTCTAGAAAACTTCATCACTCAATTTGCTGCTTTAGTTTGAGTTTAGTCGTAGTGTGGTTTTGCAATTACTGTATGTCAGACTTTTGTTCTGAACCTTTTAATATACAAATGTCATTGAGGAGTTTCCTCACTGTCATTGACTACTAAAAAAACCCGTATTTAATTACTCCTATAGATCGCCTTTTCTTTTACGTCAGCACTGGGCTCTTGCTGGGTGGTAGGGCAACCCCCACTCTTCCCCTACTTATGTGTATCCGATAGTTTGAACCAAAAAGGCTCTCCACTAGTAGAAAAAGGGTCAAATGTGAAGCACATTAGTGCCAGTTTGAATTTGAGCCGGCACTAATGTGTCCATTAGTGCCGTTCCAACGGCTAGGCGGGCGGACATCACTAGTACCAGTTCGTGGGCAACAATTAGTACCGGTTCATGCCACGAACCGGTACTAATGATGTTGTGTCAGACTGTGGGCCCCATGAACACCTTTAGTACCGGTTCATGGCATGAACCGGTACTAGAGTTTCTTATTAAGCTGATTTTTAGTCCCACCTCGCTAGGAGAGAGGCAGTAGGAGCGGTTTATAAGCCGTGAGTGCAGAGATGATGAAGGAGAGGCGCAATGCTCACCTGCAGGTTGCTTAGCTTCAAGCCTTTTGGAATAGAATAGATTGTACGGAGCTATGTGCAGTGTAGTCTACCCTATTCCGAAAGGCTTGAAACTAATTAACGAACATTACGCCTTTTTTATTTTTAATAACTTATTAGAACTCCGGACTTCTTGTGTTACGGCAAAAACTGGATGCACTTCATGTACAAATTGGACAATCTCTTTCGAAGTATCAGGGCCGGTTTCGGATGAAAACTCATCTGTTACATCGGCACTTCATTTTTTAAACTTATTACAACTTCAGACTTTTTTGCGTTCAGTATGCACCATTCTAAGCCACGTCATCAATTTTCAACCCTTTCTGACATCATTTGCTCCCCTAGCACGAACCGGTACTAAAGAGGTTGTGGCAGGGCTATTTTTAGTCCTACCTCGCTCCCCTAGCAAGATTTTGACCACCTTAAATATGATACTTCTCAAACTATCACAAGATTTTGGTCTTCATTGAACTCTATGTGTAGGATCTGTGGCTGCAATAGGAGTCTTCGCCGGTTCTTAAATCGGTTGTAGATTCCTATTGACAATTTAGATTCTATACAAAAAGATCATTGATGATCAATGTATTTTTTATGTACTTCTCTGTAGCAATAGCGCGTTTTGGCTGAAAGGCGGTACTGATCAATATTTTTTTTCTGTGTTCAGATGCACAATTTAAATATGTTACTTCTCAAACTATCACAAGCATTTGGACTTCCAACACGTTCTGACATCATTTGCTGTTTTTCAGTCACCGATTTGTTTAGATCAGAGCTAAATGACCGTGAAAATGAAAATCACTACAAAACAAACTCTGAAAATGTTGAAGGTATCATCATTTCACCCGCATAGCATGTGCGAAAGAGTAGAGAGGGTCACGGCAAAAAAGAAAAAAACTATATAAAAAAATTACTCAAAAATAAATAGAAGAAAACAAATAAAGAAGAAAAGAAAAAACTATATAAAAAAATTACTCAAAAATAAATACAAGAAAATAAATTATGCAGAAAAGAGAAAAATTATATAAAGCAAAAATATTCACAAAGAAACTAAATACAGCAAAAAAACTACTCAGAAATAAATATAAGAAAACAAATAAAGCAGAAAAGAAAAAAACTGTATAAAAAATTACTCAAAAATAAATAGAAGAAAATAAATAATGCAGAAAATAAAAAAATTATATAAAGCAAAAATATTCACAAAGAAACTAAATACAGCAAAAAACTACTCAGAAATAATTAGAAGAAAACAAATAAAGCAGAAAATAAAAAACTATATAAAAAAATTACTCAAAAATAAATACAAGAAAATAAATAATGCAGAAAAGAAAAAAATATAAAAAAAATTGTTGGGGCGCTGCCCGGTGGGCCTGCCAGACCTAGGGTGTGCAAATTCAGGCCCATAAGGGCCAGCAAGCTCATAGGGTAGCGCGCCGGAGTTAGGCCCTGAAGCCTGCTATATAGAGGAGTTCGAAAGGGCAGCCGTGACTGGGTTTATAAATCAGTACGGCTGCCCTTCGCTCGGCGAGGTGAGACTAAAAATAGCGCACCACAGGTGGCAGCGCACGGCCTTTAGTACTGGTTGGTGGCTCCAACCGGTACTAATGGTTGCCGGACTTATAATTTTGAATTTTCACTATTCTACTAGCGCATCCCCTGCCATGCAAGAATTTTTATCTTGGATAAAATAGCTTTCAATGATATGGAAACTATGGAGGTAAAGAGAGTTTACCTGAAAATTGAGCATGGTAATACTTTCAACGTCAAAGTATACAATGCAAAGACGTACACCTATTTTGAATGCAAAACTGGCAAGCACTATGCAAGGATTATGCATTTGAGCCTGATATGGTTATCACCTTTGATATTCGTCCGGAAGATGATATTGAAGGTAATAGAGACATATGGGTCGATGTGCAGACGCCTCCAGTTCTACCATTATGTGAGTTCTACTCAACTATATTTTTATCTTTGATATTGCTTATTCAAAAATAATTGACAACTAATTTATATTGACAGCTTATTTCTATTCAAGCAAACATGTCCGACGCTTGGTAGACATGACCTACTACTGTCCCGGAGCTGAACTAAACTGCGAGGAGATAAATCATTATGTTTTATGGCTTGAGAATCTTCATACTGTCAAGACAAATCTTCTTCCTGGACTTAGAAATGTTAGTACTCAAAACGTACGATCAATAGTGATCGTATTGAACTACGGTCACATCTATTTAGGAATGATGATAAGATTTTTACTATTTGTCCTCAGTGCATCTTTTGTATACATAATTTTTTTGCTAAACTTTCATTGCTAAGTATATTAATTAATTAAGTACTATACGATGTTCTTCAACAGGGACTCCCGATGACAGTTGTGCCTCAGGGGATCGAGACTAAAGATCGCATGTCAATTGTTAGCTTACGGCCAAGATATCCTGCATTGCACATGAGTGCATTCAGGATTTCTAGAAGCGATGAATGCTTAATAGTGAAAGATTGGAGGAAAATTGTTAACGATCGCAGAGAAGTACTAGGGGGCAGCAATGAGAAGCGCAGCCCACGATTAGGAGACAGATTCATCTGCATGCTCCAGTATGATGAATCAGGAGAGCTATACATGTTCTATGCTATTTTACCTGAGAGAGAGCATCAGGAGTGATTTAGCTAGTTCATGCTCTTAGTACTTGTCCTTTCATGTCCGTGTTCTTCGTTCTGAACTTAATCTCCAAGAATGATTTGCTTTTGTGGTGTTATATATGAACACTTATAATATCATGACAATCATGTTGAACTCGATGATATTTTTGCTTCTGGTACAAGTGAATGTTTATTCTTTAAGCTAGTGTTGGTGGTGATTAGATAGCGATAATGACTATGATGATTAAATAATGATAATGATAACTACGATGATTTTTAGCTAGCTAGCTAAAGTATATATGCCATATCCATATATATTATACTTGATCACCTAATTAGGTGATCAAGTATAATATGGATATGGATTTAACAACTCATTATAATGTAAAACAATCACTAAATTAAATTGAAAACACAAAATTAAAGGAAAAATAAAAAAAAACCAAACATTTAGTATCGGTTGGTGTTACCAATCGGTACTAAAGCCCTACGCGCACCCGAGCCTGGCTCGTGCCACGTGTTTGCACTTTAGCGCCGGTTCATGACGAACCGGTACTAAGGGAGGGGGGGCTTTAGTCCCTACTCTTTAGTGCCGGTTGGCGAACCGACACTAAAGGCTGTCACGAACCGGCACTAAAGGCCGTCACGAACCAGCACTAAAGGCCGGTTCTGCACTAGTGCTCCAATATCGACGCCTAGTGGTTCCCATCATCCATAACAACATTAATTCGGCGAACTTTCATTCGTTCGGTTTGTTGCATTCAATGGTGGATTTGTTGAACTGTTTGTCATGCAAAACTTATCGTTTGGCACGTTATATCTACCATTGATTTGTTGTTAGAAGCTTTTGCAAATGGACGAACAAAATTAGTTTGGGCGAAGAGGATATTTTGGAGAGACGAATCATGAAGGCCGTCCACATCTACATACGGACGATTATCTCGGCAGAATTCCGGAAGAATCGTGAAGGCCGTCCCCTCGAGGAACACAGCCGCGGCCGCCGCTCTGGCCCTTCCGGCTTCCCAGCCCTAGTTCCGGCGAGCTCCGGAACTTGCTCCCACGACGGCCAGCCACCGATCCACGAGCTGACGAGGAGCCCGATGCCACCGGGGGGAGGAGAAGCAAGCAAGCATGGCCGCACGGGGAAGGAGCAGAGCCGCCCGCCGGCGATCCGCCGCCGCGACGTGTCCCGTCCTGCGCCGCCGTTCCCGGCCGTAGCTTCTCAGGTCTGATCCATACCTCTTCTTACAATCAATCTTTCTTGGTTCAATGGGAGGGAATCGGCCGGGAGCCTAATTAATCTTTCTTTCTTGGGTCCGTTCGTAGCAGAGGAGGAAGAAGAGGAGGCAGAGGCAGCCGGCGACGGCGGCGGGGAGCGTCTCCTCCGAGGGCCCCCTCGTCGAGATCCTGGCACGGCTGCCCTACCCGTCGCTCTGCCGCTTCCAGTGCGTCTCCAAGCAGTGGCGCGAGCTCTGCTCCGACCTCATCGGAACCATCAAGAGTGCGCCGCAGAACCTGTCCGGATTCTTCCACAACAACTTGGCCGGGAACCTTTGCTTCCGCAATTTGTCCGGCGGACGGCCGCTGGTCGACGCTTCGCTCCCGTTCCTGCGCAAGACCTACCAAAGATTCAAGCTCCAGCAATGCTCCACCAGCCTCCTCCTCTGCAAGTGCTGGGAATCGGAAGACGACGACGAATTCGACTTTGTCGTGTGCAATCCGATGACCGACCGAGCAGTGAGTATTTAACCAAAAACCACCACAATTCACGGAACCGCGACGAAAAACTATCACTTTGCGATTTTGTCCCGAAAACTACCACTTTTTTGCTAATCTATGACTAAAAACTACCAAGTTGTGGAACCGCCCACTTCGCCGCGGTTAATCACGTTTCTGCCAGGCCGGGCCCATATTTCAGGCGCCAGCGGGCCAACATGTGCAGCCGGAGCCGCACTTCGCTGCAGGTGCAGCCGCGGAAGCCGCTCGCCGCTGGAGTCGCTGGCCGTGGCCGCGGGTGCCCCCCCTCCCCGCCGCCCTTCGCCCCTGGGGCCGCTCGCTGCGGCAGCCGCAGGTCGCCGTTGTAGCCGTCGCGAGAGCTGCCGCCGCCCTTCGCCGTTGGCTGCGCTGGTCGCCGCCGCCGACGACCTTCGCCGCTGGAGCCGCCGGGCTGCGGGTCGCTGCTGGAGCTGCCCCGCCTCCCGCCCCACCTCGAGGAGTCCCGCTCGCAACTCGCCTGCCCGCGGCGGATCTCGGCCGGCAGCAGCTCCGTCCCCCCCCTCCCCGCGCCGGCGAGCAGCGGCTCCGCCGCGCACCCCCTGCGACGGCGAGCAGCACTTACATGCGGGCCAGGTCTATCATAAACGTGTTTAAAATGGATGAATCTGTTAATTTACACACATGGTAGTTTTTAGTCATAGATTAGCAAAAAAGTGGTGGTTTTCGGGACAAAATCGTAAAGTGGTAGTTTTTTGTCACGGTTCCGTGAATTGTGGTAGTTTTTGGTTAAATACTCCCGAGCAGTGGACCGTGCTGCCTCCTATAAAATGGGTGGCCGAGGACGATGAAGGCCCTGAATGTTTCGAGCTGATGTATCCCTTCCTGGTTTTTGACCCGGCCGCTCCGTCTCGTTTCGCGGTGTTCACGCCCCTCATGGAATCGGTCGACGCCGTGGCGGTATACTCATCAGAAACCGGACGATGGGCTCCGAGCAGCGGGTGGGAAGACATAGCGTATCCCGCCGTCAATCCGGAATGCGCCGTCCTCCTCAATGGCATGATGCATTTTCTTCATTTGACGGTCGACGAGCCCTTGATAGCCGTGCTGGACACTGAGGGGGAGGTTTGTCGGGAGATTGCTGTCCCGGATGACATGCTAGGAGCCATACCTGGTTATGGTTCGGTGGGGTGCTCTCAGGGACTCCTTCATGCTTGGTATATGGATCCTCATGATTACCAGCTCTCCGTGTGGGTGCTCAAGGATTATTATGCTACTGAAGAAGAGTGGACCCTAAAGCATGTCGTCGACGTCCCGCGGCTCTTTGGAGAAAAAACGGAATCCGATGAAGAAGAAGAGGATTATCGTCGCCAAGAGGATGGGGCCCATAAGTACGATGTGTTTGCAATGCATCCGGAGCATAATGTTATCTTCCTTACCGATTGGAAGGAGGTAACTCTGTCGTACGATATGGACAGCAGGCAAGTGCATCCCATGTGCACCACTGGAGATTTCGTGGGTGGTCTACCTTTTATTCCCAGCTTTGTGGATTTGGCTCGACCTTTTCAAAAATCACTCTTCTAGTTGGTTCCGTGGCACTGGTTTGGACATGTCTTCCTAGCATTCCAAATTATATGTGCTCTCCAGGTGCATCCGTTTTGTGGCGTTGAACAATGTTGGTTAGTCTGTTGGTTAGTACGTTGCATGAATGACTTGGTCACCAAAATATATTTGCGTTTATGCAGTACTGATTAATGTGGTCACTTGTTATCTGTTCGCGCCGGCTGAATGTGAGTTTCCATTATCACTGTTTAGAATTATTTCCATTTCCTGCTGTTATTTCCATTTCTCTCAAGCAAATAGATATTCAATATGACTCGCGCTGGCCATCTATGCTGAACATTGATGACGCCCTGTTTTTGTAGCAGTAACAGAATTTTGCGAATGGTCTCCTTCTATGCTGCATAGTATACAGAGTGTAAAGAGATGCTAGTGTCATTTATGGAACCAATATGGAGCTTTTCTATATATGAAACAATATGCATCTTACCTGATATAGTGAGCATGATTATTTCTTTATTCTTTTCAGGGGAGAGAGCAAAATGATTCTGCCCGTAGCTAAAACTATGCACTCTTTAAGTTTGCTATTTGTCACTAGCTACAAGTGTGTTTCTAATTAATTTGCTCTCATGCAGAATGGGTAATTCAAACGGCACATGCATCATGCATCATGCTGGGACATATGGTGTCATGGTCCATATGGTATATGGTTTACTAAATATGGTGTCATGCAGATTGCTCAAGTATTTAGTACCTGAAAGTCCTGCAGTTATGACATACTCCCTCCGTTCCGAATTACTTGTCTCACGTATGGATGTATCTAGATATATTTTAGTTCTAGATACATCCATTTCAGCGATGAGTAATTTGGAACGGAGGGAGTATCTGTTACAAGATCGGCTGGCTCCTCACCCAGGCGAGTATCCACACATGAGACTTGCTGCTCAAAAATAAGATCGTAGAAGAGTGTGAGGCTGGGTGTGACATCCGCCATGCCCCTCTGGAGAGTGCTGACCATTTGAGCTTCCACTGTCGTCGGTGTGCCGCCTCCTTCCGGTGGAGCATCGGCGTCCACGTCCCCGACGGTGCCACTGTCCGCGAGCACCACCTGGTGGACTGTGGCTGCGGCCGTCGCCCCTGTTGCAGGTTGCAGCCAATGCCTTTGTTCTCCTAGGCCGCTGACACATTTGGAAGCACCGGAACCTTGTCGTTAGTTTCTTGTATGTATGGTGCACTGAGCCGTTTCACTGAACCTAGTTTATCTTGCAGTCTAGTAAAGTTTGGGGCCGCCGTTCACTTAAACATGGTATGACCAAGACAAGGGAAATATGTGTCTTCTCTGTAGTATGAGATGCACTATATTCTTCGACATTCAGAAATACATATTCTCTGTAGTATGAGGCGCACTATACTCTTCAACATTCTCTAGGCGGGTGAGAAAATTTACAATATTCTGCGAAATAAAAAACATGCAACAAACATGAACTGACACTGGGCACTGGATCAATATGTTAGTCCAATAAATCATATAATATGTTGCCAAAAGTGTATGAAATTTGTATAATATTCGCAACGAACTGCTATAACATATACATTTTGATACGGCTACCGAAGCAATCAAGCAAAATGAAAACCTAATTTTGGTGCTTACATTGCTAATGGTACAGAAATAAATAAAGAGTATAACAAGGGGACTTGCACATGCTAGGGGAGAATTAATGGAGCAGTGAGGACCGACAACAGGTTTACATACAAGAAAAGTAAATTTATACTCTTCGTATCCATTCAATTCCTCTTCCTCAAATGGAGCGCCATATTGTTCCCCGATCTTGGGACCTAGACCGCTTGTCTAATGGAAATTGCAGAGAATGGAATCATCTTGCAATAAGGGGTAAACAAGAATCAAGATACTTATGTATGACTGTAGCAAACAAATAGTTGCTAATAACATAAGAAAAAAGATTAAATGATCACATCAGTACTAACAGTTACTTACAAGAAAATTGATGTTTCAATACTTGAAAGGTAATACTTCACAAGGAAGAAAAAGGGTTTAATCTCATGGTGATTGCCCCATGTCCTGAACTTAGAGTTCAGTGGTAATTGATTTACCTGACCTTGTATCCATTTGGACGCGCTTTATCCTACTACAGCCGCATGCATTCAGCATAAATCTTTTTAAGGCATGTATTTGAATTTGTGAACAAATTTTAAAAACATTGATCATTGTTGTGGAAAAAGTGAACATTTTTTTACAACTGTGATAAAATTTAAACATGTGAAAAATTGTTTTGGAAAAACAAACATTTTTTGAACACGTGAACATTGCTTGAAACTCCTGAACAAATTTGGAAACGTGAACATTTGTTTTAATTTTGCAAACACTTTTTTGAAAAAGACGAACATTTTAAAATATTGAAAAGGGGAAAAAGGTGAACAAAAGACGAAGAAAAAAGAAGAAAAAAGTGTGAAAAGCAAAAAAAGAAAAAAGAAACAGGAAGTAGAAAATCGAAGAAGAAACAGCAACAGAAAAGAAAGGAAGGACAAAAGGCCAGTTCCCGTCCACAAAGGGCCCAGAAAGTGGAAGAAGAAGAAAGCCCGCGACGCGAAGGCCCGACGGCAGCACCGAACCCTAGATCTCGTCCGGATGTCCATGGCGCTGCTCAACCTGGCCACGAAGATGCGGCCCCCGGCCGCCGCCGTCCTCCGTCCCCGCGTCTCGCCTCCGGCCGGCACGCGGCCCCTCCGCTCCAGGCTCTTCAGCTCCTTGGAGGTAATCTGCCCCCGTGCTCTTCAATCACTTCGTTACTCCGATCTGTGGGATCCGTGCCGACGATTGCCCTAGTTTATTACTCCGACCTGTCCGTCCGTCCGTTCGTCGTCGCGTCATTGCTCGATTCTCCGCGGTCCGGGCCTTGGATCATCACGCACTGTCCTTGGATGTGTGCGTGTACTCCCTCCTTCTGATTGCAAACGCCAGCCGCATCTGTACAAGTCTCCAAATTAACACTTTGCCCACCGATTTCTATCAAAGTATTTTGCTTTGGCTTGCATATATTCAAACATACATCTTGCAAGTGTATTTCGTGATAACTCATACCGGTTCCGCTCAACATTTCCCTAGTGATATCGAGAACAATGTTTGACTAGCCAAGCAGCGACCTGCATTTGCAAATCGCAGGGGTCTATCCTCATCCTCAAGGTTGAAGCTCAACGAGGGTTGTTTGACAAACCAAGTTGAATGATGCCATGTTTATTATTATATATATATACTGGGTCTTAATAAATTTTTAAATGCCTCCACCAACAAGTTTGAAAGTACAGAGTCGCTGTAGCTTGTCGGAGTATATAATTAGCTGCTTTGCATAGACTGCCAAGCTGCAACTTTTATTCTTACAGTCAACTTTCTATTATCTGCCCTGTGTGATGCATTCTGATTACCGTACCGTCGGCGGTTTAGTTACTTAATTTCTTCGGCTCAGGGTCTAGATATCTTGCCTTGTTAGCATGGATGGGGCTGTTGACCCTCTCAGGCATTGGACAAGTATGGAACTACCAGTTTTTACTTTGTTCATGTCCTGGAGCTCTCTTGTTTCTGCGTACAGGAGCTCCCTTGCTATTATGGCATATATTATGTATTTTGTAGGCTTCATGCATATATTAGTTCTTATCGTTTTGATGATAGGTCTCTTCGCGTCATACAAATAATTCGCTGCATTAGGTGCATCATAAGTGATTTTCTGTTGCCAATAAAGATGTGTTCGGTAGCTACAAGCTAGATCAAACATATGGCAATATGTTATTTCAAAAGAATCACGCTTATAGCCTATTTTTGTTTTGTTTGCAAGAAAGACCACATTAGCTTGCAACTACTTCCACTGTGTTGCAGGTTATATATAATTGCAGAAATCAGACCTGCTTCAGTAATATCCTGTCATGTTGTAATTCCGAGACATGATATGATTGAAGATGACGTTCAGTAGCATGTTTGCCTCCTTATTCACTTGTTCTTTTCGTCGCAAACTAATGTTCTCTTTTCACTAATTTGGTGTGAACAGGAAGATGGGGAAAGTGCGATGAGGCTGTACCAAGAGAATCTAGCTACACTTGATCGAGTGAAGAAACACCAGGAATGCATGATTTCTCAAGTGAAATGATCCCAACCCCCTTTCCTTCTTTCTGAAGGTCGCGCATTGCGTTTCTCGGGAAGGTGAACAAGTGTCTGAGATGGTCTTTCAAGCTGCTTATGCCTATTCCCACCGCAGCTGTTATCCTGAAAGTGATCGATCACCAGTTAGAGGAGAAGTGATTATGCCTTGATCTGTTTTATCTATCTACATGGCATGTATTATGTATTTATGCCTGAAGTGCTTGTCTGGTGTATGAGGATTGTGTGGCGTATGTTATGCGATGTGAGACATCCATTATCATGGTTAAGCAGTGATAATACAGGCACTTGGTTAAGTTTGACTGCCTGTGAGAACTCAGAATGTCTGAAAACCAAAATGCAAGAGTATCCCTGTAATATGGCTCTCGGTCTCTAGAGATTTTGGTCTTACAAAAGATGGATACCTTGACAACATTATGTAATGACCTTGACGCGTAATGTGGAGGATGCATTACCCCATTGCAAATTTTCCCAAGGTTGAAGGAGACGATGTTGATTGAGTTACCAATCCTGGAGATATGCGCAGAAAATAGTGTGGGAGAGACTCATACGTTTAACTGTTTGAAAGAACTTGAGATGTCCGACTGCCCAAGATCAAGAGTACACCTGTCTTCGGAGATTTTGTGCTTACGGAAGATGAATAATAGCCTGACCACATTATGTAATAACCTTGATGTGGAAGTTGGAGGATGCATTACCCCTATGCAAATTTTACAAGAAATTTGTTGCTTTCTTTGTGGAAGACCTAGAAGCAAGCACTGCGAAATTCTGCTTGTACACTTCAAATACCTATTTAGGCTTTACAAAATACCTTCCTTTTGAACATGTAATATATGAATGAAGTTCTACTTTATATGGGTTTCACAGCATGCTGAACATCAACAGGGCCATACTTTATTCTTGGTCATAGCTTTCTGTGTGGATGGTTCATGTAATAGCACGCAAGCCAGTGATGGTGATGGAGAGAAATATAGAAGGTTTTGATGGGCTGACAACACTTTTATGAAGCCCGATCGTGTGCACGCAAGACGGTTCATGTGTCACGTGTGATATGAACAACTGAAAGAAACATGTCTAAATTAAATGGAAGCTGCAATGAATAGGGTGCGGCAAATCCTCGTGTGCATCCAGAGCACCGCTCTTTGTGTGAGAGCAACCCGATCAACATTGTATATATGATAATTAATAGAGCAGGAAGATCTGAAGCCAGAATGCTTAGAGGAGCCAGCTTCGACTCGAATCAAAGTGGCTTTGTAACATGTGTAAACTGGAGTGTTTGATTTGAAGTTACAAGATAGACACAATCTTTTTTTCCATGCTTTGGAAAAGCAAAGGCAGATGTAAATATACTGGTACAAGTGTATGAAAACAATGGCTGATGAGAGAGATATAATATCTAACTGCAACATAGATACCGCGGCAATGTGTACGGAGGAAAAGAGAAGAAGAATCAGCCTTCTGAACCAAAAAAAAGCAAGAACTAATTAATAGTTCAGCATGAAGAAAAGAAACTGATACCAGAAAACCAGCCAATGGGCCTAGTCATAAAATTTCCAAACCAAGGTGGGACGATTGGGGTGCTCCTCCATTGCTTTCTCCATAGCAGCTATCAGCTTAAGTTACTCATCCTCATCATGCTCGATGCAAAGATGGTGTAAGCTGGGCAGAGCTCCCAGTATCTGCACTCTTGCTTCGTGATCGTGTCCATAGAGATGTGTAGTTTCTCGAGGTTGATGAGCGAGTCCATACATGCTGGAACCTTTGAGACTCTGCCCCCATCAATGATAAGCTCCCGAAGACCACAAGACGGATCGGAGAACCATGGACCCTCAAAGTACTCATCGGTTGCCTCATTCATGCGGATGTGCAAAGATTCGAGGCTAGCTTTTGCTGAGCTCACAGATGGAATATATATTCTCCTTCCCATGCTCCTCCCAATTATCTCCAGCGTCATAGTTGTTGAATATTATGCTCAGCTTCCTCAGGTTTTTCAGTTGGCCAAGCCTCTCGGGAAACTGCATTGACTGAGTATAGACATTGAGACCTTCCAACACCTGCATTTCTGCAACTTCATCCGGTACTGCTTCATAATCATCCATAAGTAGAGTTACATAACAGGTCAACCGTTGTTGGATGGTCACATGGATTTCCATTACTTTGTTGAATCCATGTATGTCAGTCTCTAGATGTTGCAGCCTTGCCACTTGTTCTGGAAGCTTTGTGAGGGCATGTGCATGCTTGAACCTTAGGTACTTGAGGTGCAACAAAGTGCCAACACTTGCAATGTGATCATCTTCTAACTGCAAACACTCATTGAAGTCCAGAACATGCAAGAATTGACACTCCAATAAAGATGGGTTTTTTCCATTACTACCAAACGCATGGAGTGAACGAGCATGAGATACATTGAGACCCGACGGAATATCTCCATCATTCTGCAAAGACACTCGACGAACCTTGCCCTTTGAGTCAGGATTTACAACAGCAGGTACACCTATTATAGTAACAAAGTTCTCTTCGATGGCCTTGGATATGATGAAATCAAAAACAGTGTCATGAAGTCGGCAACTCTTCACCTCATCACCAAATGTCATGTCTATCTCCGTGGGGTGGATCAAGCTCCTATTGATGAGCTCATTGAAACACACCTCTGCAGACTCATGCAATGTATAGCCATCCCTCTTGTGAACGAATCCCTTGCCAATCCACCTCTTTATCAGATTATCCTTCTCGATAGCTGATACATCTCTAACGTATCTACAATTTTTTATTGTTCCATGCTATTATATTATCTGTTTTGGATGTTTTATATGCATTAATATGCTATTTGATATTATTTTTGGGACTAATCTATTAACCTAGAGCCCAGTGCAAGTTTCTGTTTTTTCCTGTTTTTGAATATCGCAGAAAAGGAATATCAAACGGAGTCCAACCGAAATAAAAATTTCGCGATAATTTTTCTTGGACCAGAAGACACCTATGGGACTTGGACTCCAAGTCAGAAGACCTTGGAGGAGACGACAAGCCACAGGGGCGCGCCCTAGGGTGGGGAGGGGGGCGCCCCCCTGGCTTGTGGCCCCCTCGAAGACCTCCTGACCTACTTCTTCGTCCTATAATTCCTCAAGTATTCCCAATCCATCGGGGGACTCCACGAAAATACTTTTCCGCCGCCGCAACCTTCTATTCCCGTGAGATCCCATCTTGGGGCCTTTCCCGGCGATCTACCGGAGGGGGATTCGATCATGGAGGGCTTCTAAATCAACCCTATTGCCCTTCCGATGATGCGTGAGTAGTTTACCTCAGACCTACGGGTCCATAACTAGTAGTTAGATGGCTTCTTCTCTCTCTTTGATTCTCAATACCATGTTCTCCTCGATGTTTTTGGAGATCTATCAGATGTAATCTTCTTTTGCGGTGTGTTTTGTCGAGATCCGATGAATTGTGGATTTATGATCAGATTATCTATGAATATTACTTGAATCTTCTCTGAATTTTTATATGCTGATTTGATATCTTTGTATTTCTCTTCGAATTATCGGTTTGGTTTGGCCAACTAGATTGCTATTTCTTGCAATGGGAGAGGTGCTTAGTTTTGGGTTCGATCTTGCGGTGTCCTCACCTAGTGACATAGTAGGGGTAGCGAGGCACGTATTGTATTGTTGCCATCAAGGATAAAAATATGGGTTTTTCATCATATCGCTTGAGTTTATCCCTCTACATCATGTCATCTTATTTAAGGCGTTACTCCGTTCTTTATGAACTTAATACTCTAGATGCATGCTGGATAGCGGTCCATGTGTGGAGTAATAGTAGTAGATGCAGGCAGGAGTTGGTCTACTTGACACGGATGTGATGCCTATATGCATAACCATTGCCTTGGATATCGTCATAACTTTGCACTTTTCTATCAATTGCTCGACAATAATTTATTCATCCACCATATTATTTTCCTTCAAGAGAGAAGCCTCTAGTGAAACCTACGCCCCCCGGGTCTATTTTCCATATTATATTTTTAGATCTATAAACCAAAAATACAAAAAATATCTCGCTGCAATTTATTTACTTTTATTCACTTTTTTGTTTTAGCAATCTTTTATACCTATCTCTATCAGATCTCCACTACAAGGAAAAGGCCTACTAATGGCGCACCGGTTTTGCCTACTAATGGCGCACTACCGGTGCACCATTAGTATCACGCCACTAGATTTTTTTTACTAATGGCGCACCACTGGTGCGCCATTAGTATCTGGTTTACTAATGGCGCACCACGCAGTGCGCCATTAGTTTTGCCCACAGTGCGCCACTAGTGTCTGCTATACTAATGGCGCACCACGTGGTAGTGCGCCATTAGTAACAATTTTTTTAATTTTTTTTCTTAATCTCAAATCACTATTTTACATATGAGATATCCAACACATATATATACAACAAGCATCCATATAACAATCATAGCCAACACACAAGTTCCATCATATATACATACATAGCCAACACATAGTTCCATCGTTACATATTACAAAAGTTTCACATTGTTCATCCAACACCGTTATCCATCAATTCACAAAAGTTTCGCACTGATACAAAATAAAAACACAAATGGAAAAGAAGCACTCCATCCATGTAAGCTTCCGTGAATTAAAATCAAATCTGCAAAATGATAAACAAGAAGTTAGAAGAAGAAAAAGAGAAGACTAGAAAAATACTAGAAGAAGAAGAACACTAGAAGAAGAATAAGAAGAATTTTGGAAAAGAAGAAGAATAAGAAGAAGACTATAAGCTTATTATGTAAACTTGATCATTTTGTGCTAACATAAGTTATTTTGGAGCTAACCTATAGGAAACTAAGCATATAAGCTTTAAGTTAGTATATTAGAACCAACTTAGGTAAAATGAAGCTAACCTATGTCATTTTTGGAAAAGAAGAAGAATAAGAAAAAGACTATAAGCTTATTATGTAAACTTGATCATTTTGTGCTAACATAAGTTATTTTGAAGCTAACCTATAGGAAACTAAGCATATAAACTCTAAGTTAGCATATTAGAGCCAACTTAGGTAAAATGAAGCTAACCTATAGGAAACTAAGCATATTAGAGATAACATAGGTAACTAAGTATATATATATATATATATATATATATATATATATATATATATATATATATCATTTTGGAGATCTGACATACCTGACAAAGTTCAGTTCTCATGCATTGTTCTTCTCCTTCTCCTTCCTCAGCCTGATGCGCCAAGAGCGGCGAGGCGGTGGAGGCAGTGGAGGCAGTGGGATGTAGTCTTCTACCATAATTGGCGTGGTCAGGTCGCCCAGCTGTGGGATCGCCGGCGCCACCACCGGTGCGTGGTAATTGTCAGGCACCACCACCATCGCGAGGCTACCTTCAGGCAGGACGGGCACGACCATCGCTAGGTCATCCTCAGCCTCCTCCATCTCTTGCCCATGGTCAGCCACCACCATCTCTTGCCTATGGTCAGCCACCACCATCTCTTGCCCTTGGTCAGCCACCACCAGCGCTAGGTCATCCTCAGCCTGATGCCCATCATCATCCTGCAGCTCCTCATCCCCACTCTGCTCCTCTTCTCCCGCACACCAGTCCGGATCATCCTTCTTGTTGTCTATGCTGCTGCCAGAATCGCTGCTGCTTTCGCTACAGCCAGAATCGCTGCTGCTTTGGCTGTAGCCAGTGTCGCTGCTGCTGCTCCCATTACCTGTCCAAATGCAACAATGACCGTTAACAATCGATGTGAGACAAAGCCAAATGTAGAGGAATAAGAAGAGGCAGAACGTACCGGCATCATCATCGTCAGCGTAGCGCATGCGACACATAGTCGCGTTGAACACCTTCACGATGAGCATGGTGGCGTCATTATCGTACCTGAAGAGAAGGAAGTACCCCAGCCGCAGGTCGTAGGCACGGTAGAACTTCTCCCACCCACGAGACAAGTACATGTGGCCCTCCTTGATCACCAACTCCACATCCCACTGCATGCGAAACCCGCTGCCGGCCTGTCGCAGCTTCACATTATTTGGCGGATCTTCACCCATCAGCATGTTCATAAAACTGTCAGGCAGCCTCTGCAGTTTGGGACAATAAGTGATGTAGCAAACAACAGATATCATAATGAGATGGGTGAAGGGGAGATCTCTCGTTTTATATACCTGCGTCATGGATGATACTGAAGTCACAAGTATGATACTGAAGAACTCGGAAGCAACCAACTCGTACTGCGGTGTCGCAGAGCGGCGGTGGCTGCTTCCCCCCATCTCTGATAAGCAGCAGAAGAGACTAATTAGTACCCTTACAACAGATCATAAAACATGCATTAGTCGCAAGTACCCCATAGGTCCTATTTTTAGCAAAGTCATGCTAAAATTTACGGAAAATTTCAGCATGACCTTTGCTGAAAATAGGACATATGGAGTACCCGAATTTGCCGGAACTACTGACTGAATGAAAATTACACAACGAAGCCACACACATGCACATAGCAACGGTAGAAATGAAGAATCATCTTTGATCTCAGAAATGCTTTCTTTGACTTCATTTATGATACAAGAAGAAAGCAACCACAACTAAAATAAAAACAAGCAACTACACAAACCATGAGCTTGAAGCTGCTGGTAGTGCAACGCAACACGTACAGACAGCTGAAAACCTTCAGCACAGTGTTGATGCTCTTAAGGTGAAGGATGATGCAATTGGTAGATTGCAAGCACATGTTGTTGCTGCCGAAAAGAAGCCACAGAAATCTCTAAAGCTTAAGGATAATGTAATTGGCAAATCGGCCGAAAATAACCTACTATCAAATGGTAAAGCTTAAGTGGACTGTAGATGGTCTTAAGCTGACAGAAATCCAGTTTAGTAAGTAAAACTTAATCCAAATTTACTGCTTGGATGAGTCATCTAGAACAAAACACTAAAACTTAATAGATGTAAAGCTCAATAACATACACAGAATAACAGATGACACGGGCACACAACACAAACAGAACCAAGGGTAACTTGTTTTTTTCACAATTAAGGGTAACTCGTTGTGTAAGAAAACAGACAATCAGATCCTCTTGACTACAGTACAGCACAAACAAATTCACTTCAATTTGTCACTCCTCATCCTAGTTTAATTCACGCCACATGGGGCAAACCTTGGGCATGGTCATAATCACTCTGACTTCATGCAGCAACTAAGCTTACTGAAGCAGACTGAAGCAGCAACAAAACAGAGCAGATATGATTGTACCTAACTGATGCTAACTGTCACAAATATAATATTTTTATGACAAAATACATCATTATCATGGCACATTATGGCCATTTTCTTACATGATGCTAACTGTATCTAACTGAATTTTTTGGCAGTAGCTAACTGCATTTAGTAATTTTTCTGTAACAGTCTTGCCCCTATTTGAAGGACAAGCAAATAGATACCTAAAATCCACTAGTATTGCCTCTAAAAAAGCCTAACTGAATTTTTCTGTAACTGTACCTAACTGAATTTTTCTGTAACTGTACCTAACTGAAAAATTTACTATCCTATATTTTACCATCGTATGTCAATAGCCTATTTTGCCGGTACCCACGGATTGGTACATTTTTCTGCCTCTGGAATAGCTCTGAGTAATCATCACCTATTTATAGAGCCGACAATCGAAACTGCATTGCTGCACCAGAATTGAAATTGCTGAAACCCTGGACAACTTAAACTGACCAGCTAAGCCACTAGGTTAGGACTTAGGATATGAACTGACATCCGACCGATTTGCAACACCAACAACAATCATCTAGGAATAGCAAGACAAAACTGGAGGGGCTCTAAATAGTGTGTAGCAATGCAATGGTAAACGTTCCGCGACACAGAGTGATTATTGGGTGAAGATACTTGGTTTGACCCTGAATAATTTACCAAACGGCTACTTTTCTGGCCCTGAACAATTTACCACCTTTTTTTTCTTGAGAATCAACAACAATTTACAAGCCATGGTCTCCACTCCCAAACCCTATTCGGTGCTTTAAGTATCTATTTGCGACAATTTACAACAATTTTTCTATAACTGTACCTAACTGTCACCTGCGTGGTGGTGCCCTGCACAACTGTCGTTGAGCTCGCGCGGTGTGGTGGGCTCACCGGAGATGGACGGGCCCTGCATAGCGGTCGAGACTCAGAGCAGAGATTGAGGGCAAGAGGAAGAAGAAGAAGAAGGAAGTGGAGGGGAGGGGCTCACCTGCAGTCGAGGGCGTACACGGCGCCGGCCGGCCGCCTTGGACCCGGAGGAAGCCGCGGTCGTGCCGGATCCCTAGGGCTCGGGGCCGGCACAAGACCACGCTGCAGCAGAGCTGAGCTGAGGTAGAGCCGGTCGTCGTATATTTTTTGGATTGACTGGGATTGACTGGGATTTTTTGGAAGCCAAGTATATACGAAGATGTGATTCTGGATTAGGCAGTAATGCATCCTCGGGGGGTAGACTGACGCTGCTAAATGCTAATATATCCAGTATCGCTTATTCTTACATGTCTATGTTCCTCCTGTCGAAGACCATTATAGACAGATTGGATAAACATCGAAGAAGATTTTTTTGGCAAGTGTCCAAAAAAAGAAAGCGCTACTATCTAGTGCGATGGGCTCGTATATGTAGATCGAAGGAGGTGGTTTGGGCGTGAAAGATTTGCATAAGCAAAACTTAAGCCTTCTTACTAAGTGGTGGTGGAAATTGGAGACTAGAACTGGACTTTGGCAGGAGATTGTTAAAGCTAAATACCTTGGTAGAGACACTGTAGCTTCTGTAATAACAAAGGTGAATGATTCGCCTTGCTGGAAAGCTATTATGAAGGTGAAAGACCTTTATATGGCTGGTACAAAAATCATTATTCGATCTGGGGATATAGCAAGGGTATGGATCGATCCTATAGGTGATCGGAAACCATCTAAAGATCAGTTCCCTCAGTTATTCTCGATCTGCAACTCCCCTGAATGCTCTGTGAAAAAATGTCAGGAGGCAGATCCTTTATCTTTCTTTCGGAGGAGATTAAACAATGAGCTCAAGGAGCAATGGCAGCAGGTGGTTGTTGCTGCTAGAGAAAGCTGCATATCTGATGAATCAGATGGCATTAAGTGGGCCTTGGGTCCCAAAAAAGTCTTTACGACCAAATCGGTTTATTCTTTCTTGGAAAGAAACATCACATGTTCCAATTTTGGGTGGGTTTGGAAAGCTGGCATTCCTTTTTAAAGATCAAAATCTTTATGTGGCAGCTGTTCCAGGATGCTATCCTTACTCGGAATGTGATGAAAAAAAGAGGGTGGAAAGGAAACCCGAAGTGTTCTTTCTGTGGGGAGAATGAGACTTCCCAGCATCTCTTCTTTGACTGCCCTGTAGCTAAGGTGACCTGGAGAAGCGTTGCCTGCATGCTCGGCACTGATCTGTGCCCGAACAGCTTATGGCATGCTTACTCCAGGTGTTATGTTTACTTCCCGAATGGGGAGATTTTCTACACAGTTGGCATAGCTGCGCTTTGCTGGGCTATTTGGACATGTCGCAATGGTGTTACGTTTGAATCTAAACATTTGAAAACCCCTTTTGAATGCTGCTTCTCTATGTGTGCTTTTCTTGGTTATTGGGCAGGGCAGGACTATTGAAGCAAGAGGATGCGGTTGACCTGCGAGCAGGAGTGGACATGCTGAAGAACAGTGCGTCGAGGCTGATGCGCATCTGCGCTGCGAACAAAGACTGAGAAGCTCGCTGGAGAATTGCAGAAGGGAATGGTGGTGCGTCATCGAAGAAGATGCGTGCTTCTGATGGCTGTCTTTTGCTTTTGGTTTATGTTTCATTCCTGGAGTCTCTCCCCTGTGAGGGACTGTCGTTTTGGTGCTCGCCTGTGAGCTGTCTGGGGGGTTGCCCCATCTGTACTTTTTACTCATTTAGTGTCGCCGGGTTTTTGCCCTACAGTGGGTTATCTCGATGGCGAGTGCTCACAGTAGGTTTCCCGGCGGTGCTTGAACTCGCTCTCCCCTCTCCCGTCTCATTCTGTGGACTTGTTGTATTTCCGTTATGTTGCAGTAATGGAAAGGGGTTATGCCCGGTTTAAAAAAAAAATAACATCAAGGTTTATTTGTATTGAAGGAATATATCATAGAAGGATATAGTCCACGACAACGATACCATTCCGGGGCAACAAACAACAGAAAAAGAAAGCATGTTTGGTTAAGCATATGCCCCTGCCATCTACGGCCAGCAGGGATGCATATATAGAGGCAATTCCTAGTGAGGATTTCTGGAGGTAGAGGGAGAGTTTAATATGCCGATCCTTGTATCTTAGGGAGAAAAAAATATAACTTCACGATCATTTCTCAGAGTCTCACTCCAGAAAGCAGCTTGATCGTCTGATGTACCCATGGCCATATTACAATGATAGAGCAAAACCATTCTTCTTTTGTGTTAGTGAGCATCTTGTAGTAACTTCTGTTTTCAACTCTGATTAAACTAATCCTCTTTTGCATCCATAAGGTGGGAAGCAGAGTAATATGCTACTACAAGTTAATACTGCTGGTCCTTGTGCATCTCCGTGATAAAGCAACCGAAGCAGCAAAGGAAAAGCAAAAAAGAAAAAGGCTGACAAGGTGCATGGCTAATATGTGGAAGCAAGGAACAATCGGTAGAGAAAGCAAAGCGATGCAGCAGCATCATTGTCCATTGCACCCATCTATCTATCATAACATTTGCTTTCCTTTCTTGAGAGCTGAGCTCTACTGCCACCGGCCGGCGTGAGTGAAATCCTCTTTCGATTTCGATCGAGCAAGGAGGATCTATCAGGTGACGGACACATCTTTTTCTGACTTTTCTCAATGCATATGCTGATATATATGCATAGGAGACATGCATGCATAATTAAGCTGCTTCTGTTTTTTGTGCGCAGTGTCAGATCAACTCCATTAATTTGTGGCCGGAAGCGGAGTGTTAATCTGATCTGCACGCAATGGGTTAGATATAAGTATATGCCATGGTTTTCATCTTGGATTTCAAGCGAGGGGACATCATATATTCATCTATTTCTTTCTTGGATTATTTGCTCCCTTTTGTTCTCCTCGGCTAGATCTACTTGCCTTGACTCTCTTGCTAGAGGTATATACTGCAGCTGCTAACTGTATCTCGTACATATGTGGCCAGAAATTCTGAAATATAGCTTAATTACTTATGTTTTTGCAGTGTCAGATCACCGACTTCTGTGTGGCCGTCAAGTCATAACTAACAATTGCCTCTGGAAATACTGCTAGTTAATTACTACTTCTATATGGATCATCAAATAGAACCATTGGTTAGCACCTCGATCTCCTCTCCTTACTAACCTATCTGTGTCATGGGAGATGTTATTTTTATACTCCATCCGTTCCTAAATACAAGTCTTTGTAGAGATTGCACTATGAACCACATACGGATGTATATAGATGCATTTTGAGTGTATTCACTCATTTTGCTCCGTATGTAGTCCATAGTGAAATCTCTAAAAAGACTTACATTTAGGAACGAAGGAAGTAGTTGTTTGTTCAAAACATGATCTTGTTAGCACAGTGGCAACACCCAGAATTACAAATTAAGTGCACCTGCTCTGTTTATTTCTTTCTGTTTTCTTTATTTCTAAGCTACACATACATATACAGTCCACTCTCCAGCAACCCACAAGATACCAAGCGAGTGTATGTATTTTCTAAAGAAAAGTTATTTTGTGCACTTACAGATTACTTCCATTCTACAGTAAATATTAACTTTCAGACTAGGTGCACTTGCCTGACCTTATAAACAACTTTGCATCACTCGTCGTCCCAATTTATTCATATTAAAAATTGTAGCTATTGAAACTATGGTAGTGATACATGTACCGTACAAGTCATAACTAACAATTGTTCAATTACTACAGAGTGTACACGGTTTTGATTATGCCCCCAGAAAGCTGCTTGATCGTCTGATGTACCCAGGGCCATATAACGATGAAAGAATAAAATCAATCTTCTTTGGCGGCTTGGCCTGTGGTGTTGGAGCCTCGGCTGTTCTTAGAGCCACAGCTGAACTCGCGAAATCGGAAAGAAGTGATCCTGACATGAGAAAGCATTTTGAAAAAGTTATCCATGTTGAGAACCCCCCCCCCCTCTCTCGTCCGCGACCGCGCCGCCCCCGCGGCCGGCCGGCCACGCCTTCCCTCCGTCCCCGCGCGCGTCCCCCTCCCTCCTCCTCCTCCCTGCCGCCGTCGCCGGCGCCCGCCTCGGGCCTGGCCCGGGCGGTGTTGGTGCCGGCGGCCCCCAGCCCTTCCCCTTCTAGGGTTTCTCCGGCGCGGGACGGAGCGGCTCCGGGCGGTGTCCTCATGCGGCGGCGGTCCTGCGCGGCGGCGGGGGCGAGCTCCGGGCGGCGGCGGCGCCGTTGGCGGCAGGGCTGCGCGGCGGCGCGGGCTGGCGGCGCCCGCCCGGCCCAGATCTGGGCTCTTTGGGCTCCATCTGGGTCGGGGCGGGCCGGCGACAGGCGTGGCGGCTGCGTGGCCTCCAGGAGGCGGTGGCGAGCAGCGATGATCGGCAGGGGCTGGCGGCGTCGACGCCAGCTTGCTGCAACGTGGCCGACGGGGCTTAGCAGGCCCGTTTCGGGCCTGGCCGGGCCAGGGTGGCCTGGTATGCCCCGCTGCCGTGTCCGGACGGCTACCGCGACGGTGCCGGGGGCGCGGGCCTCCCGCACGATGGCGGTGGAGGTGGTTCCCTCCCGCTCGGCCTTGATCCTGCTGCTCTCGTCGCTCAGATCTTCTCTCCGCTCTTCTTGGCCTCGTGGTGGTGTTCGCAGCGAGACGGTGTTGGTGACGGCGCAACCGTCGTGGCGCATAGTTGGGCGGTGGTTTGGCTGGTCGGCTCCAATTGGCTGGTGGGGTTTGGCGTGCGGGAGAAATCCTCGCCGGTTCGTCCGGCTCCGATGCGGTGACACCAGCGGGTGCCACTATCCCTTCTTGGAGGGCGTCAGGAGTAGCTATCCCCCACCTCCCTTCGCGTACTGGGGGAAACCCAAGGACTTGTTCGTGCAGCAGCGTTGTCGGTGTCGCATCTCTTCTTGGAGGTGCTGCTTAGTTCGCGGTAGTTCGGAGCCTTGGGCTGTAGTGGTTTGTTTCCGAAGGGCACAGCGGTCGCGGGTCATCCGCGCTTTGTCGAGCCGTCATTGTTGGCATTTTTTCTTCTTCTTTTTCTTTGGGCTTGTTGTGCTGCTCGCCCCAGCATTGCGATGTGTACTTTGGTGGTTTGCTTTGGAATACAAAGCGGGGGAAACCCTTTTTCGGTAAAAGTTATCCATGTAGACTGCTCTTTTTGGAATAATAGAAGAACTATGCAGAGGGCAATCGCGGAGGAGTTACATCTTGGCCATGTTATGCCCATATTTGATAAGCAGGACAATGATGATGATTTTAGAGGGGTAGACGCATGGTTTTCAATTTCAGTTTCAACTGAAATCACTAAAATTCAGTGAAATTCACTTATTTCAGTTTGCATTTCAGCCAAAAGACCGAAATATTCATTTGAATTTAATTAAATATTTAAAATTTTCAAAAAATATTTTGAAAAATATTTGATTTCATGTGTACTACTGAATTTGCTGAAATATTTTGACTGAAACGTAATATTTCAGTGTCTACTGAAATTAATGAAATTCAGTGAATTTCAGTGAAATCTCACTGAAAGCGAAAACCATGGGTAGACGTCAGCTCTAGAGTAGAGATACCAAGCATAGTGAGATCTATCTATCTCTAGCAAATAAAAGATTTTTGATGATTTTTCATTATGGGGGAGAAGAAGACATTGATTTGGCAGCATGTGGCATTCCCAATCCTGCATTTGGAACCTATGCTTCAGGTAAACTGTTATGGAGCAGTTATGGAAGATTTAAGCTCACAGAGGAAAAAATAAAGTTAAAAACCATCTCTGCTTACTCTAGAGTGATTTATTTGGATCCCATGTATCAGATGTACAGTGAACTTCCGAGTCAACTTCTGCGTCGTTCATTGCATGAAGAAGTTGCTGAAGTCATTGGTCATATCGGCATGTATGACGTCAACCGAGCAACAGTTTTGGATTGCTTCATGTACTCACTGTTTTTGACCGAGCAACTACATGGAAAGTCTATCAGTGTTGACTATGGTTGGGATACTCATGCGTGCAACACCTGGATATGTGATGGCATCCTTCAAGGGGACAAAGCATGCGATGTTGGCAGTGCATTGTATGGAGTGATACGGATGTGCTATAGTTACTATGGAGACAAAATATTGGCACGCTATTTGGATGGACACAGAGAACGATATGAAGGTTGGATTTCAATCTCCTGCAACCAATTAGCGCAAGATATCTTAGTTGTTCCTGTCAATGCATCATCATATTTTCTAACATTTGAGGGAGATGGTCAGCTGACAGTACCAAATGATTTATTTCAACATTCTAGCAACCTCCGTGTGCTAAAACTTTGCAAGTGCAGCTTCGATTTTGCATCCCCTCCTTTTCGGTGTTGTCACAACCTGAGATTCCTTTGGCTTGCCCATTGCACAAACACCGGAGGGGAGCAGGTTGGAGGGCCATGTTTCCCAAATCTGTCGGTGCTTGATGTACGCTTCACTTGTTTTCTCTTGTTGGAAGAGATGATAGAGCTGATGACCAATCTCAGGGAGGTAAATACCAAGGGTTTCTCATGGAGGACAGTAAGTCATGCATGGAGAAGTCTACAGAACCTTCACAAGCTTCGGTTAACCGAATCCTTAGATGTAATCACAGTGGACACCTGCCCTTCCGTTGATATGATGAAACTGGAGCTCCTTGACTTGTCGGGTAACATTCATATGAAATCATTGCCGGCAATATCATCAACATGGTGCTTGAAGATGCTTGAGCTTGGGGCATGTTGAGCTCGAAGGAGCCCCTCCACTGCTCGAGAGTTTTAGCTTCGATGGTTATGGTCCAGCAAAGAAGCAAAGAAGTGGACACATCCCATACAACTTCCAAAGGCGGAATAACGTCCCAAGTCTCGCACTGCTTTAGTTCAAGAAGCAATGGTGAGAAGGATATATCTGAAGGGTTTTGCTCAATTGCAACACATGTTCTTGCGTGCATTGCCCAACCTTGAGGAGTTGGACCTCTCTGGCACATCTATTAAAACACTTGACCTCAATGCAATGGATGCTGCACAACTCAAGAAGCTATCCCTATTAGGTTGTGAACAGCTCTGTAGCCTACTCTGGGACGGAAAAAACCCTCCATTGGAAGTTCTGCATGTAGACACTCGGGGGAAGACTGGATCAGCGACCTACTGCAGAGAACAAAATTCCTCTGGCATTTAGGCAATTATGGCTTTTACAGATGGAAGTTCATTTGGTCCATAATAAAGGGTCTTTGTGCTATGCATGGCTCCAAGGTGCATGTCCATATCGCTTCTAAAATCCACAACCAAGTCAACATCACCAAAAGTATTGAACACGTTGGGCGTAGTCAAGAAGGTCCGGTTCCAACATGGCCCTTCTTGCCTTACAATGATATTGTCGTTAACAAAGATATTGGCATGTGCTCGTCCTTGGTGTGGGATCATTGTCAACTTTATCCTTTGGGTGTTCACACTGAGATTGGTGAAGGAAGCCACCATTTAGAGAGTATGAATGACCCTGTAATGTTCTTGCATGGTTCTGCCATAGGGGATAAAGTGCAATCGTTGCATGTGCATGACAATGTCTCGGTCACAACTATCATTCCAGAGTTATCACTACATTGGAACAGTCTAGAATGGTGTCATGTTGAGAGATGCCCTAAGATGCACAATGTCTTCTCTCATTCACTTGGAATTAATACCTTTAACTCAATAAGGATATTTTCTGCATGTGATCTCCTTATGGCCCATTGCATCTGGAGTAGACACATTGGACATCACTGTGGGCTACAACACATATACTTGCACAACTGTCCTAGGCTGGTGTTTGTGCTCCCCATTTCCTCCACCTTGCCAAACTTGGAGACAATTCAGATTGCATACTGTCGTAACATCCAACATATTTTCCCACTATATCAAAACCATCGCCGTATAGCATGTGGTGTCACATTCAAGAAGCTTCGGCACATCAAGCTATATCATCTCCACAAGCTAGAGCAAATATGCGAGGTTAGACTGTTTGCGCCAGCGTTGGAGACGGTCAACCTCAGGGACTGCTGGGGCCTAAGACGGCTACCAGCCGTGTCACGTGAAGGTCCCAAGCCGGTACTGGACTGCGAGAAGGACTGGTGGGATAGGTTCGAGCGGGACGGCTCCAAGGCCAACCATGAGCCGTCACTCTTCGAAACACGCCACTAGGCTCACTACAAGAAGATCCTCCCGAGGGTCTCCATTTTGAGGTACGGTTGGTTCAAAATGGTTTTAATTTTTCTTTTATAAGTTTGTTCTATGCATGGGTACATTGATCAAGTGTCATTGATGCACAACGTGACCAATATCTATTTTTTTATTTCATTTTTCATTTCCTAGGTAATCTGGATGATGCAAAGGGAGGTCGACCGGCTTACATGGACCATGCATTAGTCCATTATTAGTGTTACAGTCGAGCCATGAGAACTCAATCTCCGAAGTGTGTTTCCCATTGCCTGTCGCGTGGTGAGGGTGTCGCCACGTAGTGGTGTGCTTTCTTCACCAAGCTACATATACTTGATGTGGTGTGCTTTCTTCACCAAGCTACATATAGTTGATGTGGTGTGCTTTCTTCACCAAGCTACATATACTTGATGTGGTGTGCTTTCTTCACCAAGCTACATATACTTGATGTGGGTATGCTTGATTGGATTGGATTGGATTGGATTGGATTGGTGTGTGATTGTCAAGCAAGGAGCACTGGACTGCTTGCTTGGTCTGTCCAGCTCCAGCTTGGTGTACGTGGTGTTCACGATCGATCAAGCTGGCTGGCTGGCTGGCTTAATCGTGTTGGTTTGTAATCAAAAGACTGTGTGTGTGATTGATCGATGAACCATATATAAATGAGCGCGATCTGAACAAGAAATGCTATACTTTCATGAGTGCTTTGTTTAATTACATGGTAATTAATTTGTCATTGCGCCGAAGAGTCTGAGTGGATATATATAATTTTGTGGTGTTGCCATCAAGTAGTGCACCGAAGAGTTTGAGACATCTAGCTGCCGTCATTTCGATCGATACATGCATCTAGTGTCTATTCTCCTTGCTAACAAAATGGAATAGAGCTTAGATGGCAGCCTCCACTAGCGTGAGGTGGCAGCAGAGTTCAAACAACAGAGAAAAAGCAGAGGAAGTTAACTACAGCCTACAGACAAAGCAGAGTTGAGAAAACAGAGCAGAGGAAGTACATGTTAACAACATCTCTAGCAGATCCCTTAGACGCGCGGTGAACTACGCTTTTCTGGCCGATTCACGGGACAACCCAAAAATATGGCCCGAGCAGATCCTGCAAAAACGGCCCGGCTGATAAAAAAAATTATGAGAGGCCCGTAAACCGCCCTCACATCTGGTATATATGCCGGCGCCCGGCCGATTTAGGGTATCCGTCCCCTTTCTTCCCTTTCCATCTCCGCCGCAAATCCTCCCCCTCTGGCAGTGTTTTGCCGCGGTTTGCTCGAGCGGATCTTCGCTGCGATGGCGACAGCGGGTGCAGGACATGGCGGTGACAGGGGTTTCGGCCACCACGAGGGCTTCTGGTGCCGAAGTGGGTTCGTCGCCTGCAAGCGTAGGAACGACGACGAGGCATGCGGCTCCAGTCTCCGCCCTCCCATGTCGGACAGGCAGAGGGAGGCGTGTTGGCACTAATCTTGTTATTAGTCCTGATTAGATCATGCATGCATGTAGTTGAGATGTGACACTAAAAGCTGCGGCTGTGTACCAACGTAGAGACGTGACAACGTTTGCATGGAAAGCTAGTAGTGTTGGTTAGTGCATGCAGGATTAGTCAAGTCGTGGAGTTAGTTAATGGCCTAGAGAAAAGGTCTTAGTGGCAGTTGAGTCCTGAGTGCATGGCCAGATTTTGTGGCCGTTGGAGGTTGCGCAAGTGCTGGTTGTGGGCATGCATGTAGCTAGGAATTAGTTAGTGGGCAGGTCATGATGTTGGTGGCCAGCGTCGTGCGCACATGAGTCTCTTGTACTGCTATATAAGTCAAGAAAAGGAATGAGAAAAGGAGCCATGAGGGCTGGGGAAAATATGTAGCGCTTGTGTCCACCAAGGGAAGGGCCTCTCAACAAAGCTCTTGTGGTCTCCCTTGGTTCATGCGTGTGTGTCCTCCTGAGTAGTTTTCATGGTGTGTGTCCATGAGAGAAATCACAAGGTAGTTGTGAGAGGTAGAAGAAAAAGCGGCGCTGCGATGAAGGCGGCGCCAACAAGGCGGCGCGCAAGGACGGCGCCAAGTCCCACAGCGCCAGCGCTCCGGCTTGGGCTAACTTCCGTCCCCTCGGCGTTGCAGCACCGTGCGGAGGCAGAGCTCGCTTGGTTCCACGCGAAGGAGGCCGTCGTAGCCGGAGATGTGGCTGCGGTCGCACGTGTGCCGGCGCTCCTAGAGGAGTTCCAGCTGCAGGCCACTCTCCGCTCCATGCTGATCTACAAGACTCTCCACGGCAACGAGCCTCCGCCTAGCCACGACAGCGACCACGGCTCCGGCGACGAGTAGATCTAAGCTATGCGTTTTTAAATTTTGATTCTGTTTAATTATGGTTTGTACTAAAAACTCCCTTATGATATGTGCGTGATGATGAACTCCCCAATGCTATGCTATGCTATGCTTGAGTGAACTCAGGTGAGATGTTTGTAGTGCCAAGTAGTTTGTTTAAATTTGCAGGGTAGCTTTGTGGGATCTATTGTTGTAGCGTGCCCGGCGTCTTGTATTTTTCCGGGACAGCGACTTGCGGGATCTGTTAGAGATGCTGTAAGTCGCTGGAGCATGTAAGCTTCACGACTGATCAACTACATGCATAAACCACCAGTGTGCTGTCTACAACACTTAACCACACTTTAGATACGAGTGCTCCTTGGTGAAGAGATTATAGTCCTCCACAAGTATCGCCGTAGGCATACATAGACGCAAACCCGAGGCTGGCCTTAGATGGATCGATTGGTCTCGGCAAGAAAGAACGACTCAGCGGAACTCGCGTAAACTTGGCCAACGGAATGACTGATTGGATTGATGACAACAGGTGCGTGTTGTACCTATGTTTTCTATTTCTTTTGTAGTACTTTTTATTTTTTACTATATAAAGGGACACAGGGACTTTCCACGTCTAACACGCTGCCGCACTTGGCAGCCAACACGACGAGACCCCGACTCGTACCCGAACGAGCCCCGTTTACCTACGTGAAAACAAAACTGACTAGTATTAGGACTTTAGACTAATACGTGACTATACCTAATACAACAACTAGATTAATTATTATACTATGTCCCTACCATCTTTAGTTACACTGAGTATAAAATTCAAATTAACCAATTTTAGTAGGTTCTGTATGAGTAAAAATATATGAGTGTGAAGAACTATCACAGAAAGGGTTAACTTATATAAATTATTGAGATATTTAATCCGCTTTGGGGGCTTTTCCATCTTGCCAGACATTTTCAAGCCAATGATGTATATTCAAGGGCAGAGAAGTGTAAGTTCCCCATCAAGATAGAAGACTACGAGCAACTTTATTATATTCTATGATAAGTGCCAAAACTAACGTGTAATGCACCTGATGTGTCCTTCTCGGCAATGAGTTCACCACCGACAAAGTCATTAATTAAATGCCTAGTTCTGTATTTGACATTATATGTGTGATATCACTTTTTTATTAATTCAATTAATTGTGTTCTTCACACTAATTTACTTTATTAAAAAACTAATCAATATCTCTAATTCATTATGTCCTACACAGTTTCAAACCACTATTATTTCCATGGAAAATTTGGGTAAATATTTTTATATTAAACTTTTGTACTTTTAAAAAGATTTGTATCACATTATATGATTGTTAATTATGATTTTCTATTACTTAGCCGGTATAGTTAACAAGCAATAATATTTCTTAATATAATAATAACTTTTTTATTTTATATCTGAAATGTACATCACAAAGTCTTTTGGCTTTGCTCAATTTAAACTGTCTGTTGTTTTAATAAAGTTTTTATTTAATTTTTTACATCAGTATAAATTATATAGTATATAGATATATATATATATATATTTGTGTGTATGTACATGTGTTCATGTATATTTCAATATCTATGTATTATGGTAGAGATTTCTAAGGCGTAAAGTCTATCTAATAATTTAGTAGTTGCTTTACATGTATTATTTTGTAAGCAGATTTATAGAAAATTCTAGAGTATGAGTGTATAAGTTGAAATACTATATCTTAGATTACATAGTTAGAAACTAATGAGATGTTATTATTTTGAAAAAAAATGTGAGTTGTATTGTCATATTTTAGATGTAAGCACAAGCTAAAGATCATGACAACGCCATGAGAGTCATCAAAATATTCTACCTAAAATTCAAACACATGGCATGTTTTGATATATACTACATGCAAATTTGCGATTCGCCATGCCATTTGACCTTTGTCGTTTATGGATGAAGAATTTTTTGTGAGTTATGCCTATTGTGCTAAGAAATTAAATAGGACGGTAACATGAAAATGCAGTCCACGATAGTAGCAGTGACTTTGTTATCTAATAAGGCCGATGAATCATATCACAAACCATAATCAATCTCAGGCAAAATTATCATAGATAACAACAAAATTTAGAGAACTCGAAGGACATTTGTAAGCATGAAAACAAATATAGGATTGCCATGATAGATTTAAACCTAATAAACTCATGGTGTGCGCATATACCACAAAAGTGTCGTTTGTGACGGGCATCATGAATACTTGATCATTGAAAATTGAACTTGACTGCGAATAGAAGCTAACAAGTTTACAATCCCAAGTATGCAGAAACTAGCAACTGATGGGTGATATTTCTACACTCATCACACCATTTATTAAACAAGATAATTTTTGATTTTCCAAAATGAACACTCTAATATTGTTACTAATGACTAATGAGTACAAGAAATTGTAAAATCCTTTTGTTAAGTGTGTTCCACTGGAAATGGATCAACAGAAGAAAGAAGATCATCATATACATGGAAATACCACATGTGGGAACTGAGCCAAGCTAATTGGGGGGACACAAATGAAAACAAAGCAAAAGGTGGCGCTCAATACGATCGAGGCCGCTCTTACCGCCGGTCATACGAGCCGCCATGTGGCGTCTATCCAAATGGACTTTATAAAGGGGTCAGACCTAATTTGCAACAAGGAGAGCACAGTGGATCACCGAGCACGGCTGATCTTGTTTGCTTAATTGCTAGACTTTGGTTAAAGTATTTTTGCTGAGCTATATGTACTTCCTCTTCACACACCTATGTGACACTTCTTATTTTGCAGTACAAGTTGATCGTGATGGTCAATATGATGATCAAGGAAAATAAGATGTAGATAGCTCATGATTCAGATGATTTTGCTAGTCAAAATGGGAAGAGCACAAACATGGCAAGGTCTACAGGGTAGATGGAAGAAGTGGCGGGATTAGAGGGCCAACAGATGGAAGATGGCACACAGGTACTTCACACAATCCACCGTCTCAAATTCTTCTAATCCTAGCTTGGTGACGTACGTAGGACTGAGGTGAGTTCGGAGGTAATACTTGTTGAGGTAAATAAATATGTTCAGGTGATTAGTCTTAGAGTTAATTCGTGGCCACCGAGTCGATCTATCAAGGACAAGCAATCACACAATACGGGCACAACAATGAGATTTGTTAATGAGTTTCATCAACATGGCTATATCCCAGGGCATGATTACGGATGCACCTCTTCATGTACCAATCCCATGATACAGATCCACGGTAAGCCCTCCAAGGCCACCAGACAGCACTGCGACCGCCGCGGCCGGTCCGGCCACCCTTGCCATGGGGGCTCGGACTGTCCCTCTAGGGATCTTTGTCTTAACTTACAACTTATGTCTAGTCCATCTGGCTACCCCGCGGTGCCCTTATATAATAGGCCCGAGTTACACGTGTCCGACTCAAACACCCAACCCATGGCTAATTACAAGTCCAAACAGTAGGACAACTCGTACTCATATTGGGCACATAATTGTAACAATTAGTGATGTTTTTTTTTGAAAGGGGGGGGGGGGGGGGACAATTAGTGATGTAGAAGGTGGAACATATAGTGCTTTTATTAGCCTTTGAGTGGGGAATCAAAGCCAGGAATTTTCTATTCTAATGCTATCCGAGGGCTGCCCTCGTCCCAGATGAGTAAGGTGTTGATTTAGAAAATGGAGACGTGGATAGTTGTGATTAAAGGTTTAGCTTGTTTAAGTAGACAAGCTAATTATGTGCAGGCAGGGCAGGGGAGGAACAGAAGATGCCCGAGCATGGGATGCTTGCCTCCTAGAAGCCGCTCTGGGGCAAGTGCGAAGAGCGACACGCCCAAGATTGGAGATGTTCTGAGATAGGTATTGTTGAGGTCAAATGAGATACTAGTACTACCTTGCTATGACTGTGGATCTTGATTTCTACTACTCCCTCCGTTTCTAAATGTAAGTCTTTTTAGATATTTCACTTCTGGACTACATACGGAGCAAAATGAGTGAATCTACATTCTATAATATGTCTATATACATCCGTATGTAGTTTGTAGTGAAATCTCTAAAAGACTTACATTTAGGAACGGAGGGAGTAATGTGCATGCTTTCTGGACTTAAAGATGGCAGCAATTCACACCGCGGGAAGAAATTCCTCCAGGTCCGGCCATTTAGCGGGCTATAGTGGGCTACTTGTGAAGGCGGCCATTTAGCAGCACCCTGCTGAAAATGCTATAGCGGGCTATAGCGCCCGCTATTTAAAACTATTAGAAAAAATCACACAAAAAAGTTTGTTTTGAGGGTCGAGTAGTCTGTTGCCTCGTTGTTTACTCAGAAAAAGAATTCTAAAAGATGGTCTTGGGGTTTCGTTACTTTTTATTTGGTGTGTCGTTTGATTTGTATCTTGGGTCTTGGTTTTAGAGATCGTGCATGCACGCGTGTGTGTCTTGTTCTTTGGGTTTTGGTTTTTGGTTTAGTGGGGTTCGATGTATATATGGGGGTGTGTGGAGTGGGGGTGTAACTCCGCCTATGTTAAGATGATGGTACACTTCATGCTGCATAGCCGGTCTCAAGCCCGGAAAAAGGAAGAGGGGCTAAACTCTGTTTATTATAAAATTGTGTGATCGTGTGATCGAGATTGTGTGATCTAATCCTAGCGTCGCCTAGTTGTTTTTCTGGGGTTTTTAGGTTGCGCAATACTGGAAACACAAGCAGCGTTCACGCCGGTGGGCCGGCCCAGTCCTGCGTCACCCAGGTGCGTTGAGCTCCTGTTTATGCGTCTAAGGAGATCCCAAAGGTTCTGACCTGTTGTGATGCAAGATGATGTTCAAAGTGGAAGGCTTTTCTAGGCATCAAAGTTTTTTTTCCTAGCGCTCGGGCTAGGGTTTAAGCTTCCTTTGGCGGCGCCGTCGCCAACTGTTTTGCATTGGCCGATCGCAAGTCCCATTGATACGTTTCCAACGTATCTATAATTTTGATTGTTTCATGCTATTATATTATCAATCTTTGATACTTTATATGCATTTTTATTCTATTTTATATTATTTTTAGGGACTAATTCTGCTTGTTTTTGCCTTTTTCGGAAGATCAATATCAAACGAAGTCAGAAAACAATAAAAATTTCCGGTGATTTTTTCTGGACCAAAAGGGACACTAGAAGCTTCGGGAGAAGATGAGACGTGCTACGGGAGAGCCATGAGCTCACAGAGCGCGCCCCCCTAAGCTCGTGGGCCCCACGTAGCTCCAGAGGAAGCAGGAGGCGGCGGCTACGCTTCTATGGCGGAGAACCCCTTGTAGGTACAGAAGAGAGAGCAGAGGCAGATCCCTGGCTAGGTACATGAGAGAGAGGAACAGACATGACATGGGGGATTCTTTTCTAACCTTAGCATGCATCACCATGGTCCGGTGGCACGGGAGATAAAACAGGGGAAAGAAGGTAGGGAACATGAGAGAAGACAGAGCAGGACAGAATTGAACTGCACTTCAAGTTTTATTCTACAAAATGTAACAATAGTTTCCCCTTGCACTGCATCCAGTCCCTCTCTTTTTAATCCTAGGGCTCGAGCCGGTCGGGTGCACAGGATACGTTCTCACAAAGCAAAGAACCTCACGAACAGCTGCTGGGAGCGACCATGGAACTGGCAACCTGCTCCTCCTCACAGATGAGACAAGCTGCAGGCGGGCGTCAAGTTGATTGATATGTACAACCACACATGCCGATGCTTCTTGTGTCGATGATATCAACGCCCTCATATCTTCTGGCTCGATCGCCCCCACAACTTCCTCTTCTTGAGGAATGTCGACGGCAAGATCGAGGAAGGAAGGTTGCTTCGCGACGGGGAATGGGTCGCGCCGGGGTCCGAGATGGTACTGCTCGACTGCGTCGTGCACGTTGGTCACCTCGTGCACCCGGATCGGCGCCGGCTCACCCTTGCGCCGGGTGATCTATCGCCCAAGGCTCTCTCTCCGGCGTGGACTTCGCAAAGGCCGGGATCACGGTTCGAGGTTCTGGCCGTCGAAGGGGACGAACCGGAAGTGGATGTGGAGGCGGATTGCTTGGTGTTGGCGAGTCAGGTTGCAGACGCGGCTCTCTCCGGTGCTGAGCGTGACGAAGGTGGGCAATGGTCTACTGTGAAATCCAGGAGGAGGAAGACGAAGGAGGAGATTGCGGAAGAATTCTGGGTGGATGTCGGGTATCCCACACCGGCGTCGCGGTTTTGGGAGCGAGGCTCGTCGTCAACCTTGTCCCAATCCAGGCAGGTGAGAGATAGTCCAGTTTCTTCTAATGTCGAATCTTCTGGTCGCAGGTCTTCACCGGAGCGCCTCGCTATCGGGCCGCCGGCGCGGACGGCCTCCCGTGGAGTGCAGATGCGCCCATGGAAGGGCCCGTTGCCGAGGCCGCGACCTCTGCTTCCGGTGGCACTTGCTGACTTCCTCCCGGAATCGACGTCGGCGGCGGTGGCTGATCGGCCGGCGCTGATTGCGGATCAAGATGGAGACGGGTTTCAAAATCAAATTGCGCCACCATGTGGGGACGGGCCCAAGGTGTTGGACGTGCCAAAACCGGCCTTGCGCCTGGGCCGTACGATGCGATGGATCGATCTAACAAGGAGACCATCAGGAATACGTAACCCTACCATGTCTGCTGCCCCCACATCATCCAACACTACTCGTCCCGAGCCGCCGCCTTCCTTCGCCCAAGTGTTGCTGGGAAGATCGTCAACCATGTCCGGCCGTCCGAATCAGCCGCCCAAGGGCTCGGGACATGTAGCTCCTCTTCCGCCCGCTGCATCAACACCAGGGAGCTCCGCTGGCTTTGGTGCGTCCGCCGGACCTTTCCGTTTTGGCGCGCCTTCATCCCATGCATCTGCGGCTGCGTCAGCCATTCCAATGGCGCAGCTTCGGCGCAAGCTCCGGTAACTTTCGGCGCCGGATACCAGCCGGCACAAGGGGCCTCTCGCCGTTCCAAGGGCAAGCGCAAGGGGGGTCGCCGCGATGCCGCTGCTACCACTGCAGTCCCCCCGGCTGCGCTCCCAACGCCTGTGTTTCCGCCGGCGGCAGCGCCGGCCGTGCCGGCCCATCAAGTTCAAGGCTCCACGGTTGATGCTTCTGGCTCTACAACCACGGGTGCTATGACAGGGCAGCTTGTGAAAGGTAAAATAATCGGTTTCTGGTGCTTCAAGTGCAGGTGCGACAAGCACATGTCCAAGGACTGCACAGCGGTTCACTACTGTTATATATGTGACAACTACAAGCATCCCCTCCACGGCTGCACTGTACTCAAGCAACCTAGGCCTTGCGCATCGCTCGGTGGACACGGAATACTCAATGCTATGTTTGTTCAGTTGCCGGACTCACTGTTCAAGGAACATCTTGCACCCCCATCTTTGCCGACAGCTTTGGTTAAGATTTCTGATGGTTCTTTGACTGCCGCTGTGGTGGAGGCTGAGGTCGCTAAGATCGTCTCCCTACAGACTTCTTGGAAGTGGGAGGCCATTCCTCATGGGGCCGATTCTTTCTTGGTGTCTTTCCCTTCCATAGAGGTTTTGCAGCGAGTGCCAGCTTTTGAGTACAATGTCAAGTCACATGATGTGAAGATCTTTTTTAGTGAATGGAAAGTCGAGGAGGCTGGATCCCTACATCCATTACAACCAGTTTGGGTTCATGTCACCGGCGTCCCACCCCCTCTCCGACACTTCCTTGGTCTGTGGGCGGTTGGATCCGTTATTGGCGCAACACAGGATGTTGACTTGTTATGCTTGCGGCGTCACGGTATTGTGCGAATCCAAGTTGATGTGCATTCTAAAGATATTTTCACCAAGCAGGATGGGAGTAATGAAGCTTCAGTCTCCTCTGATGTTTACGTCAAGCTAAATGGGTATGAGTTCCAGTATGTGCTCGAGGAGGATGACTATGTCTCGGATGCTGACTTCGTACCTCGTATTTGGGAGCGCCATGATGAACATGATGACGGTGCTAACCGAGACGAGGATATGCCGGACAGGGATGCTACCAAGAGAGCTAAAAACACTCAAAATGATTGTGGCAATACATCGTCAGGGGCTAGATATGGCACTAATGTGGTGTCTATGCAAACTTCTACTGTTAGCACTGTGCAACACCCTGCTGCAGTCCTTCCGAGTATGACACATGCAGAACATACTGATGGTCAAGATATCCAGAGGTCTGTGGAGCCGGAGGGAGAGGCAGCCACGGTTGTGCGTGCTGCAAGCTCGCTCATGGATGCATGTGCACCGAAGAAGCATGCACTGGCCATGGCTAGCTCCGTGCATGGCCAGCTGGCCGTGGGCACGGTGCATGAGCCCGTCGCTCACATGCATGTGGCTGGGGGCGCGCCTGCACAGCATGAAACGCATGCAGCAACCCCAGTCCCGATGCTCGGGCAGCTAGCTATGGGCAAGGATACGACGCCAACAGGGGCACGCAGCTGCTGCTACCTCGGTTCGCGTGCGAGGTTCCCCGACACTGTCTGAGTCGACTGCACCAGCATGTTCTCCGGTCGCTGTGATTCCACTCGGTCCAGCAGCGGTTCGTGCACATGGTTCTGCCGCGACGCCCGTTGCTACCGTTCCGGTTGGACCGTCGGCGCGTCCCTCTTCACCGACATGTGGGACATTACGGACCCCGACGGCTAAGCCGACGACACCAACGGCGACTATGTCTGGAGGGATTGCTTCGCCTCTCCGACGTAGTAACCGTCATGCCACCTCTGCCGATGGTTCCTCTACCACTGATGAGCACTCTAGCGAAGGCGATGCAACGCCAAGCCGTGAGAAATTTGAACCCCACGCCAGGTACCATGTCCGCTCAATCTTTTCTTTCTTTTTCAGATACTCGCATTAATAATAGCTTAAATAATGTTGGTGTATTTATGGGAAAGAATGATAAAGAAGTTAAACTGTCGGTTGGGGCACTTAAACACATGGAGATTGACCGTTTAAAGGTTTCTCCGAAGTGTAATAACACCCTATCTAACCCCGAAACCGAGGAGGATGATGAAGCGGATGCCAAATATGATGGTCCGCTAGTCTCCCACTTGGTTGGTGATATTACCGAGGTTGGTTTGGATGACGCAAGATCTGGGTCCATGTTTTGTGACTTCACAGCATCTTTGCGGAAATCTAAATCACAATCCTCTAAAATGAAACAAAAACCGCCCAAGAAGGCGAAAATTTCCACACCAATCCGAGTTTCCACATGAGAGGCATGTTTTGGAATAGCAGAGGTCTCTCAGACTTGGCTAAACATAAGCACGTCAGTGATTGTGTGCGAGAACACGAATTGGATTTTGTGGCAATTTCCGAGGCTGGTAAATGTGACTTCCGCCCGCACGTCCTCGATCACCTATCTGGTGGTTTCGACTACACATGGCATAGTCTACCAGCTCGTGGAAGGTCCGGAGGAATCCTTCTTGGGATACAGACCACGACAATGGACTTGTTGGCCTTTTCGACCGGTGAATTTCATATCAAATTTCACCTACGAAACAGGGCTGATAATTTTACATGGAGCCTGGTCACAGTCTATGGGGCTGCACAAGATGAGCATAAATCCGCTTTCCTTCGTGAACTGTAGAATCTGGCTAAGGATAACCCGTACCCAATGCTTATTGGAGGGGATTTCAATATCCTTAGGTACCAGGAGGAAAAAAATAATGACCACTTCGACGCTCACTGGCCTTTCCTATTCAATGCTGTGATTGATAGTTTGGACCTTCGGGAGGCTTGTATGTCGGGGCGGCAGTTCACTTGGGCTAATAACCGTTCTGTGCCAACGTACGAGAAGCTCGATAGGGTACTCATGGATACCGAATGGGAGCTAAAATTTCCTATGGTAACCATATGAGCCCTAGAGAGAATCGAGGCATTATCGGATCATGCACCAATCGTTCTTGATTCTAATTCTACGAGCCATTCTTCCCGCCACCCTTTCAAATTTGAATTGGCATGGCTGCACCAGGAAGGTTTTGTAGAAATAATCAAGAAAGTTTGGGAGAGGCCAGCCATTGGTCGTACACCGATTCAGAGATGGAATAATAAAATAAGGGCCATGAGGCAACACCTCTCTGGATGGGCGAAACACATCAATGGGTTATATAAAAAAGAAAAGCAGCACCTTTGTACCATCATTGATGACCTCGACAAAATTGCAGAGACCCGCACCTTATCTCAACATGAGTTTGAATTGAAAAATCAATCTAATGAGAAGGTTGCCCGTCTTCTGCGAGAAGAGGAGATCAAATACTACCAGAGGTCCAAAGCTGACTTCATCCTAATGGGAGATAGTAATACAAGATACTTCCAATTGCTCGCCAATGGTCGACATAGGAAGAAATGTATTCATAGTCTCCAACAGGATGAGGGGCGGATCGAAGGTCAAAGGGAGCTCAAAAACTATATCAGCAGCTACTACAAATCTCTGTTCGGAGCGTCGAATGAAGGAAATGTCACCCTTGACGAGACCCAAACAGATGATATTCCACAAGTCACGGCAGAAGAGAATGATATCCTCACGGCACCTTTCTCAGAGGAGGAGGTGAGAGCGGCGGTGTTCCAAATGGAACACAACAAAGCTCCAGGCCCTGATGGTTTCCCCGCAGAATTCTATCAGAATTTCTGGGATATCATCAAGGCTGACCTTTTGGAGTTGTTCAATTGTCTTCATGCCAATCGACTTGATCTATTCAGAATAAATTATGGCGAGATTGTCTTGTTGCCGAAGATTAAGGAGGCTGAACGGATTCAGCAGTTCAGACCCATATGTCTCCTTAATGTTAGCTTCAAGATTTTCACCAAAGTGGCTACAAATAGGTTAAACTTGATAGCTGACCGTGTTGTCCGTCCATCTCAAACGGCCTTTATGCAAGGACGAAATATACTAGATGGTGTAGTAATCCTGCATGAGACCGTCCACGAGATGCACCGGAAAAATATGAGTGGAGTGATATTCAAAATTGACTTTGAAAAGGCATATGACAAGGTCAAGTGGTCTTTCCTTCAACAGGCCCTAAGGATGAAAGGTTTCTCCGATAAATGGCACCAGTGGATCCACAATTTTGTAACTGGAGGTAGTGTGGCCATCAAAGTCAATGATGATGTAGGTCATTACTTTCAGATAAAAAAAGGACTAGGTAGGGTGACTCTATGTCCCCAATGTTATGTAACATTGTCGTTGACATGTTGGCGATTCTGATTGAGCGCGCCAAGCAGGACGGCCAGATTGCAGGAGTAGTGCCACACCTTGTGGATGGTGGCCTCTCTATTTTACAATACGCCGATGACACAATTCTTTTTATGGAACATGATCTGGACAAGGCTCGAAACCTGAAACTCTTGCTTTCAGCGTTTAAACAAATGTCGGGTCTCAAAATAAACTTCCATAAAAGCGAATTGTTCTTCTTTGGAGAAGTCGTTGAGGCGGCGGCCGATTATGCCGACCTATTTGGTTGCGCACATGGCCAATTCCCGATTAAATATCTGGGAATACCGATTCATTATCGACGCCTCACCATTGCGGACTGGAAGCATGTAGAGGAGCGTCTAGAGAAACGGTCGAGTAGTTGGAAAGGAAAACTACTCTCAGTTGGAGGACGGTTGGTTTTGATTAACTCTGTCCTCACAAATATGGTTCTCTATATGCTTTCTTTCTTCCAACTCCCAAAAGGGATCCTAAAAAGACTGGATTATTTTAGATCCAGATTCTTTTGGCAAGGAGACGGTGAAAAGAAAAAATACAGGCTGGCCAAATGGAGCGTGGTTTGTAGGCCGAAAGACCAAGGAGGGCTCGGAATTCATGACTTGCAGGTCAAAAATGAGGCCCTACTCAGTAAATGGTTGTTCAAACTTCTTACCGAGGATGGTGTTTGGCAAACCATGCTGCGCAACAAGTATCTAGGTCAAAAGTCGGTGTCCCAGACATTTTGGAAACCTGGCGATTCGCACTTTTGGGCTGGCCTAATGGCGGCAAAGAAACATCTCTTTCACTTTGGGTCTTTCACGATAAAGGATGGGTCGGAGATTCGTTTTTGGGAAGACATCTGGCTAGGCAATGCCAGTCTCCGAGAACAATATCCAGGCTTATACAACATTGTTCGCGATAAAAATAATACTATTGGGCAAGTGCTCAGTTCATTCCCGCCGAATATTTCGTTTAGGCGGGATTTGATTGGCCCCCGACTTGTGTCATGGTATAATCTTTTATCCCGACTGGATTCGATTAACCTGACACAAGGTCGGGATGTGTTTCGCTGGAACCTTACTACATCAGGGTCTTTCACAGTAGACTATGTATCGTGCGCTCACACATTCTGAGGTACCAGTGAGTAATAACAATAAAATTTGGAAGTCCAAGATTCCATTAAAAGTGAAAAGTTTCATGTGATATCTTCATAGGGGGGTTGTGTTAACCAAAGACAATCTCGCACGACTCAACTGGCAAGGGAGTAAGAAGTGTTGTTTTTGTACTCATGACGAGACAATCAAACACCTCCTTTTCCAATGCAAGTTTGCGCGTTCTACATGGTCAGTCATTCAAATAGCGTCAAATTTGTATCCGCCCACAACTGTTGCCAATATTTTTGGTCATTGGCTGGACGGTATTTCAAATAGGTTCAAAACGCTAATAAGGGTGGGAGCGTATGCCTTAATTTGGTCGCTTTGGCTATGTAGAAATGATTTTGTTTTTAATGGAAGAAATGATTCTCCTCTGCAGGTTATTTTCCGCCGTACACAATTGCTACGTAAGTGGTCTATGTTACAACTACCGGAGGACCAACCGCTGTTCAAGGCGGTCTGTATGTGATTGGAGTAGGTGGCTATTGAGGTTTTTTCCCAACATGGGTGGCAACATAACCTTCGGATCGATCCACCACCTCCTTCGACATAGGCATAGTGTCGGTCTATAGGGCTCTACTGTTGCCGATTTGTCGGTTTTTTCATCAATTTTTTGTCAGACCTTCATATTGGGCCGTGTGCATCCTAGTTATGCAGAGGCCGGGTGTTACTCATAATGCTTTGTATCTGCTTGATGCTACATTTGAGATAATAAAATTGCCCTTTATAAAAAAAATATTCGTATTTAATTGGGCCGGCACAAATGCAGATTAAATCATCTCCTAGGCAGACAAACATGTTTTAAAATCTACCGGTCCACCCAAGGCCACATGCACGCCTATCCCTTGGCAAAACATGCTTTAAATTATATCAGTCCCCATCAATTCATGACAGTATATTATTGTACCACGTCAATTCCAACAGCTACCTAGCAATGTCCATCGATATCAAGAAAGGGTGAGCATGGATTTACTCCCTCCGTCCTTAAAAGAGTGCACTTCCAACATTATTGGACGGTCGAAATATCTCTAAATTTAACCGCGTTTGTCTAAAAATATATCAATGTTTGTGAAACCAAATAGGTATATGATAAAAATATATTTTACCATGAATCTAATACTACTAATTTGTTGACATAAATGTTTGTGTATTATTGTATAAATACGGCCAAATATAGAAAAAATAACTTGGCAGCCTTCTCAAGGACGGAGGGAGTATATATATATAGGCCTCACGTCCAAGCAATCATTATTTTCACCCAATCAACCAGCCGCCGATCGGGAGTGAAGCCATGGTGGGCGTTGCAACGGGTGCCATAGGCAGCCTTCTCCTCAAGCTTGGCAGCCTTCTGAGTGAGGAGTACAAGCTGCAGACAGGCGTCAAGGAAGACGTCCAGTATCTTGAGAGAGCTGAGGAGCATGCACGCCGCCCTCCGCAAGGTCGGGGACGTGCCACGGGACCAGCTTGACAAGCAGATCAAGCTCTGGGCCAATGATATTAGGGACCAGTCATATAGAATGGAGGACATCGTCGACAAGTTCCTGGTACGCATCAAGGGCACTCCTGCCACTGTCGAGCCACACAAATTCAGACAGCTCATGAACAAGATGAGAGACTTGTTCATTCGCCATGAGATCGCCAACGAAATAAAAAACATCAAGGTTCGTGTCCAGGAAGCGGCTGACCGGCGTGGTAGGCATAGGGTCAATGAGGTGGATGCCAATCCAACTGGCACAACCACAGTAATAACCACGGTTGACCCACGCATGTTGGCTCTATACAAGGATAGAGGGAGCTCATTGGCATCGATACAGCATCAAGCAAGCTAACTGATATGCTGACTACTGGGGATAGTCATGGTGTGTCCAAGCAACTCAAGATAATCTCTATTTTCGGTTTCGGAGGCCTTGGCAAGACAACTCTTGCTAAAGCAGTGTATCATAAGCTACAAGGGCAATTCGATTGTTGTGCTTTTGTTCCGGTGGGGCGTAATCCTTGCGTGAAGAAACTTCTCAATGACATTTTCTTTTGAATTCACAGGCAAATGCATCTAGGGTTAGATGAAAGGCAACTGATCGACGAACTCCGAGTATTACTCCAGAATAAGAGGTACACGCCCTATTATGTAGTTTCATATACATCAAATAGTAAATGAGGGAAATAGCATCAAACCCGATGAAGAAATGAGCAAAGAGATGACTGGTAAATTTTGTCTGAGACATCTTATGTTAGAGAAGGATTTGGATGGCCTATGATCATTCTTGTGTATTTTACAAAAACAAAATGTTTTGCGGGGAATAGTGTATAATATCACATTTTCCAAGCATCTTTGTTATAAACTGGATTGCAACTTACTGCCGAATCTTCGCCCATGTTCATATATTTCAGAGCTTGTTACCATAGATGTCAATTCAAATATATATCTAATGGATCACTACTAGGAAAATGGCTATAAATGGGATGGACACTGATAGCGCACCTGCTATGTGGTGCGCCATTAGTATATACTAATGGCGCACAGGGACATGGTGCGCCACTACTGTTTTTTTTTTGCAAAACTACTAATGGCGCACCGTGACACAGTACGCCATTAGAATATATACTTTTTTTTTTATTTTTTTGGAAAACTTCTAATGGCGCACTAATGGCGCATTTGCATACTGTGCGCCATTAGTACCAGGGTTACTATTTTTTTCTTAGTCCCAGGTTTCCCCACTCGATCGAGCCCCCGCCGTCCGCCGCCCACGCGCCCCGCCCACGCGCCCCCGCCGCCCACGCCACCCACGCGCCCCCGCCGTCCGCCGCCTTCGTCCGCCGCAGCCGCCCACACGCCCCCCGCCTCCCTCTCCCTTCCTCCCCCTCGAGCGCCGCCTCCCCCCGAGCCCCGCCTCCCCGCGAGCGCCGCCTCCCTCGCCTTCCTCCCATCCCACCGCCGACGACCACACAGGGTGCAGTACGAGGAGGAGGGCGGGATTCGTCTGTTGCTTCCGACGGCCGCCTCCGCCGACGAGCCGGGCAGCCACACGCGCCCAGCTCCGCCGCCGCCGCCCCCTCCTCGTCTGCGTCGCCGGTGCCACCGGAGGACGACGTCTGCTTCGTCTGCCACGACCGCTTCCGGATCCCCTGCCAGGCCAACTGCTCCCACTGGTTATGCGGTTCGTTCCCCACTCCTCCCTCCTCCCTCCCCCGATCCATCTCCACTGTTCCCCCTCCCTCCCAGGAAATTTTTCCACAAATTGCCACAAGTTGCTGCTCCTTCCCTTCGGGTGCGGGGAAGGGGGGCTCTGGATTGCTCAGAATTGCCGACGAGTGTCAGATTCGCTCGATTGTTCAGATCAATGGCGAGCTGCGGAGCCGTATGCCCAGGTCGACAACTTGCCCTTGTTCTCTCCTAGTCTGTCTAGGACGTGCTTGCTCGAATTGATCCGAAATGAGGGTTTAGGGTGGTGTGATTTGCTTGGGGTGAAATATTGGAACTCATATAGTAGTATAACGGGATGACAGGGTAGTGGGTACTAGAATCTATCTGCACCACCTGTTTGATAACAAACAGGGTAGTGTCTACTAGAATGTGCACGACAGAAATATCTGTCATATTTCAAGATTGCTTCTCATTATCTGGAGAAATAGGATAAAACTGTTTCCTGCAAGTATTGGAGGCGATGAACACATCCCCTTGTGCAGCCATTGTAGGAAATTCACCATGATTGCCGATATAACCATCATCTTCTTTTTGCGGAAGATATAAGCATCATCTTGGCTCATCCAATGTCCGCTCACAGGGCCGAAAACAAAATCACATGTGTGCGTTCACGTTGAGTTCAGATTGTTTCCACCTGAAACAATGGATGAGTTGCTTTAAGAATTCCATATGCATCCTTGAATCTTGGTTGAATGATACTAATTATCATTTTAAGGACATGTGGCGCTAACTTTGTTCACTAAGAATAAGCAAGTTTGTAATTCTTCTGTTTATAATCAATGTAATAGTAGATATTACCATAATCAGGGTAGGGTTTCATGGCTAGAAGATATATTGTTGTACAACAATTTGTTACAAATTGCATTTATTGGTATATGTACGCTAGTTTCGTCATATCAGGAGCTTAGGAACTTATCTTGACTAATTTATTATAGAAAGCTGTCAGAGCTCACTTCTAGAAATTAGCAATAGCAAAATGTGGTTAAGATTTAAGGCATCCGGACTAAGCTTTGCGGCCTTTATATCTAATTTTTCATGCATGAATTATGATCATGAGAGCCATGAGATCTTGTTTAGTGCATACACCATTCTTATTTTTTTCTATCGTTGCTACCCCATCTGGTAATTAGTATATCATGCTACTTTCATCTATGGTAGTATGACTTGTCACTTCTACAAATGAACCCATCATTTAGTTATGGACCAGTATAATATAATTTGCAGTACTTGGCATTGAGCAGCTAGCACTGCTGAATCTTAGCAGCAAAAGAGGCCCATTTGCAAATGTAAATTCTTAAGCATATGTTTTGGCATACAAGTATCTCTTTCTTCAAGACCGGTAAATCAACTTGTGATGCTGCTGCTGTACTACTTGGGAATTTTGTGATGCTGCTGCTGTACTACTTGGGAATTTTGTCAACTTGTGATGCTGCTGCTATACCCCGAGAGGCCCTTGAGTTTGCCGGAATGTCGATTAACTTCTGTTCCGGCAAATTCGGGCACTCCATATGTCATTTTTTCAGCAAAAGGTCATGCTGAAATTTTCCATGAATTTTAGCATGACTTTGCTAAAAATAGGACCTATGGGGTACTTGCGACTAATGCATGTTTTATGATCTGTTGTAAGGGTACTAATTAGTCTCTTCTGCTGCTTATCAGAGATGGGGGGAAGCAGCCACCGCCGCTCTGCGACACCGCAGTACGAGTTGGTTGCTTCCGAGTTCTTCAGTATCATACTTGTGACTTCAGTATCATCCATGACGCAGGTATATAAAACGAGAGATCTCCCCTTCACCCATTTCATTATGATATCTGTTGTTTGCTACATCACTCATTGTCCCAAACTGCAGAGGCTGCCTGACAGTTTTATGAACATGCTGGGTGAAGATCCGCCAAATAATGTGAAGCTGCGACAGGTCGGCAGCGGGTTCCGCAGGCAGTGGGATGTGGAGTTGGTGATCAAGGAGGGCCACATGTACTTGTCTCGTGGGTGGGAGAAGTTCTACCGTGCCTACGACCTGCGTCTGGAGTACTTCCTTCTCTTCAGGTACGACGACGACGCCATCGTGCTCATCGTGAAGGTGTTCAACGCGACTATGTGTCGCATGCGCTACGCTGACGATAATGATGCCGGTACGTTCTGCCTCTTCTTATTCCTCTACATTTGGCTTTGTATCACATCGATTATTAACGGTCATTGTTGCATTTGGACAGGTAATGGGAGCAGCAGCAGCAACACTGGCTACAGCCAAAGCAGCAGCGACTATGGCTGTAGCAAAAGCAACATCGATTCTGCCTTTAGAGAAAGCAGCAGCGATTCTGGAAGCAACATAGACAACAAGAAGGATGATCCGGACTGGAGTGCGGGAGAAGAGGAGCAGAGTGGGGATGAGGAGCTGCAGGATGACGATGGGCATCAGGCTAAGGATGACCTAGCGCTGGTGGTGGCTGACCAAGGGCAAGAGATGGTGGTGGTTGACCATGGGCAAGAGATGGTGGTGGCTGACCATGCGCAAGAGATGGAGGTGGCTGAGGATGACCTAGCGATGGTCGTGCCCGTCCTGCCTGAAGGTGGCCTCGTGATGGTGGTGGTGCCTGACAATGACCACGCACCGGTGGTGGCGCCGGTGATCCCACAGCTGGGCAACATGACCACACCAATTGTGGTAGAAGACTACACCCCACTGCCTCCACTGCCTCCACCGCCTCGCCGCTCTTGGCGCATCAGGCTGAGGAAGGAGAAGGACAAGAACAGTGAGAACTGAACTATGTCAGGTATGTCAGATCTCCAAAATGATATATATATACTTAGTTACCTATGTTATCTCTAATATGCTTAGTTTCCTATAGGTTAGCTTCATTTTACCTAAGTTGGCTCTAATATGCTAACTTAGAGCTTATATGCTTAGTTTCCTATAGGTTAGCTCCAAAATAACTTATGTTAGCACAAAATGATCAAGTTTACATAATAAGCTTATAGTCTTCTTCTTATTCTTCTTGTTTTCCAAAATGACATAGGTTAGCTTCATTTTACCTAAGTTGGCTCTAATATGCTAACTTAGAGCTTATATGCTTAGTTTCCTATAGGTTAGCTCCAAAATAACTTATGTTAACACAAAATGATCAAGTTTACATAATAAGCTTATAGTCTTCTTCTTATTCTTCTTCTTTTCCAAAATGACATAGATTAGCTTCATTTTACCTAAGTTGGCTCTAATATGCTAACTTAGAGCTTATATGCTTAGTTTCCTATAGGTTAGCTCCAAAATAACTTATGTTAGCACAAAATGATCAAGTTTACATAATAAGCTTATAGTCTTCTTCTTATTCTTCTTCTTTTCCAAATTGACATAGGTTAGCTTCATTTTACCTAAGTTGGCTCTAATATGCTAACTTAGAGCTTATATGCTTAGTTTTCTATAGGTTAGCTCCAAAATAACTTATGTTAGCACAAAATGATCAAGTTTACATAATAAGCTTATAGTCTTCTTCTTATTCTTCTTCTTTTCCAAAATTCTTCTTATTCTTCTTTTAGTGTTCTTCTTCTTCTAGTATTCTTCTAGTCTTCTGATTCTTCTTCTTCTTCTAACTTCTCGTTTATCATTTTGCAGATTTGATTTAATTCACGGAAGCTTGCATGGATGGAGTGCTTCTTTTCTATTTGTGTTTTTATTTTATATCCATGTGAAACTTTTGTGAATTGATGGATAACGGTGTTGGATGAACAATGTGAAACTTTTGTAATATGTAACGATGGAACTATGTGTTGGCTATGTATGTATATATGATGAAACTTGTGTGTTGGTTATGATTGTTATATGGATGCTTATTGTATATATATGTGTTGGATATCTCATATGTGAAATAGTGACCTGAGATTAAGAAAAAACAAAAAAAAATTTAAAAAACTTGTTACTAATGGCGCACTACCATGTGGTGCGCCATTAGTATAACAGACACTAGTGGCGCACTATGGGCAAAACTAATGGCGCACTGCGTGGTGCGCCATTACTATACCAGATACTAATGGCGCATCAGTGGTGCGCCATTAGTATACCAGATACTAATGGCGCACCAGTGGTGCGCCGTTAGTAAAAAATACTAGTGGCGTGATACTAATGGCGCACCTGTAGTGCGCCATTAGTAGGCAAAACAGGTGCACCATTAATAGGCCTTTTCCTAATAACTATCTAGACTGGGAATTTTTGCTTGTCAGAAATCCTGAAGATGGATTGGAATCAAACTCTACTCGTGCATGCATGTCTATCTCCTGAACCCCTCCGTTTCTTTATTAAAATATGCCAACTTTGGATTCCTTAACAAGGAGGCTGGCATTCGTGCTTCCTCTTTTTAAAGATATTTTTACATACTTAGGTGCCTCATCAAATAGTTTCACAAATTTATAACAACTCTTGTTTTATGGATGGCGATGACAGGTACTTAATCATCATTGATGACAAATGGGATAAAAAAACACGGGAACTAGTCAAGATTGCTTTGGTGCGTAATAATTGTGGAAGCAGGATAATCACAACTACTCGTATACTTGAAGTTGCAACAGCAACAGGTGAAGTATACATGCTACAACCACTTTCTCATGATTTATCTAAGGATTTATTTCATCGAAGATTATTTGGTGGTGAAATAGAACGGCCTAATCATCTACCGAGAGAGGTATATGATAAAATTTTACATAAATGTGGTGGTGTACCATTGGCTATAATCACAATAGCAAGTTTGCTTATTAGTAAACCAGTGGAGTTTTGGTCTAAGGTATACATGTCAATCGCCTTTGGGCATGAAGAAAGCAAAGACGTGGAGAACATGAGAAAATAGTTTTGTTTAGCTATTATGATCTACCTTGTCATCTAAAGACTTGCTTATTGTATCTGAGCATATATCCTGAAGATCATCTGATTGAGAAAGATAGTTTAATATGGAAATGGATTGCCGAAGGATTTATCCACGAGGAATCAGGGGTAGTACTATTTGAGATTGGTGAGAGGTACTTCAACGAGTTAGTAAACAGAAGCATGATAATGCCGGTAGAGACTCCACATCATGGCATCATAACTGGTTGTCGTGTCCATGACATAATGCATGATATGATATGTCTATTGTCAAAGGTAGAAAACCTCATTACTGTATTGGACAGTAACACACAATATACAACTTCATATTGCAATGCTCATAGACTAGCTGCTCGACATAGAGTCCAACCTTTGGCTAGCACGTCTACATTACAAGCAAGGTCACTTTATTCCGTCTGCTATGTTGAGATGTTGCCATCAATTTCATGCTTTCAAGTTTTGCGTGTCCTAGCTTTGGAAGGCCCCACTAATTGGCACAATCCTAATCATCTTGAAAATCTTGGAAAGTTAGTTCACTTGAGGTATCTCAGACTAGAGGGCATTAAAACCGATGAGCTCCCAGAGGAACTAGGAGATCTAAAGTTCTTACTAGTACTGGACTTGGGTACAAATTGGATAAGTAAACTTCCAGATAGTATTGGTCTACTAAGTCAACTCAAGTGCTTGAACATTTGTGAAACACGCACTGCAGTGCCATACTGGATTGGAAATTTGACTTCTCTGGAAGAGTTAAGCATAGCAAATGCTGGTGAGACCTCGAACTTTGTGGAAAATCTGGGTAAGTTGACAGAGTTGAGGAAGCTCCGCATTCCTAGAGCTTCAGATATACCCGATGCTAGCTTAATGAATGCTTGGGCAGAATCTGTTGCCAAGTTGAGCAAGATCCAAGTCATAGACATTAATCTTTATGCTAACCGAAGATTTACTGGTGATGATACCCTGTGGGAGTGGAATGTCCTCCCTCCACAACTCCATGTTCTACGCATGGCCAACCAAGAACCTAGGCTGGTGGCAAGGATCAATCCTTTGCTTCTTCCTAACCTCTCCCATTTACATCTGCATGTACACAATCCAAAATTGGAGGTCTTTGGAGGTTTCCAAGAGCTTGTTACCCTCGAGTTGGAAACATACTCAACTCTCCACCATGACACCATGGGTGGTGCAGGTGCATTCCCCAAGCTGAGGGTCTTCAAGACAGAGGCAACGCTTGGCTCGTTTGTAAAGGGAGATGTGCCGATCGTTGAATCTCTTAGGTTCCATGTCATAGCGCAGGCTAATGATGACAATACTCACTTTGATTTTGACTTTAGTAACCTAGTGAACCTCCCTTTGCTTCAGAAAGTGTCAGTCGTTGTAATAGCCCGTTGTGCGGACTTCAGTAAGGCTGCGGAAACAGCGAGACATGCAATTGATATGCTTCCCAACCGTCTCATACGTCATATCAAATCAATGGATATAGACTATTGGAGTACGAGGTAACTAAGTGTGTATTTATTTATTCATTAGTGCTGATCTCTACGGGCAGCTAGCCATGTATCTCAGGATCTCCTTTTTCCCCCCTTTTCCAGTTTCTCAGCCTGATTGAGCTAAGCTTGACGTGCATCTCCACCTGCGGGAATCAAGGTATGCACGCTCCTTGTCTAAGTATTTATGCACACCTTGTCTTTTTTTCTTTCTAGAATAGATAAAATAACAGGAATTGCCGATTAACTGTAAAAAAAAAAGATGAAGCAATTACCAATCTGCGCGCACGATATGTATATCTTTCTCATCATTTTAAATAGTAACCATTGATACTCCACGTATGCATTTACTGAGAGTTACTCCATATATGTAGGCTGGCAGCGTTAACAAATCATCGTGGAGAAAGAAAAGATATCGGGAGGCTGCTGCTTGTTTGCTCTCTTTATTGTCTTTTGAAGCAAAAGAAAAAACAAAAGAAATCTACTTGTTTTTATTTTGCTATGTTTTCTTTTTTTAGCAAATGAAAAAATTACAAAAAAAATGTTTGTTTGTTTGCTGCGTTTTCATTTGTTAGCAGATGAAAAAATTACAAAAAAATGTTTGTTTGTTTAGTGCCTTTTGTAGTAAAAGAAAATGAAAATCACAAAAAAGAGTGTTTTTCTCTGCCTTTTATAAAAATGGAGGATGAAAGTCACACAAAAAAAAGTTCGTTTTGAGGGTCGAGTAGTCTTGGTTTTTGTTTTGGAGATCATGTGTGTATCTTGTTCTTTTGGTTTTGGTTTTGGTTTTTGTTTTGGGGGTTTCTTTTGTGCACATTGTGGTGGGGGTGGGGGTGTAACTCCGCCTATGCTAAGATGATGTTACACTTCATGTTGCATACCTGGTCTCAAGCCCGGAAAAGGAGGAGGGGCCAAACTCTGCTTATTATGGAAGTGCGTGACCATCTTATCTTCGTATGGTTGATTGTACCCATTACCTGTAGCATTTGCAGAACGAGAGTATACAACTGATTTTTGGCATTTCCCTTTTTTCCTCTTAGAGTTCCATTTCCATTCAGTGTTGTTTTTCCTGAGGGTGCAGCTATATCCTCACTGCCATCCATGCCCATGTCGTGCACGATTCCAGGAGATGTAACGGGCGAAAGAAGTATCAGGTATGTCATGTTTATGTATGAAAAAATGGATGTGAAGGTGAGGATTCAATACCTTCTGTCTGTAGTTTGATTCATGATTTCATATCTGGATTGATAAACTGAAGATCTGGCTGAAAGAGCAAACTTATGCAGAAAATTCACTGTTGTTGATAGAAAACTACTCTTGGGACAGGCTTATGCCAGATCAATTACCAGGTGCAGATCTTCCTATTTGGATTGCTGCACAAAGGGCAGTCTCTTGTTATGAAGGATCTCTGCCAGAAAACAATGCTAAAGTCTTATATTGAAACAAAACAATCTGAAGGCTATGTGAGGTAGATTCCGAGTAGATGCTGGTTTTCTTCTGCTATTTTAGGGACACATCTTTGGCTTCTGCTTTATAACAAGTTAGGCAAATCTATTTCATTAGTACTAGCAGAGACCAGGGTTGACTATGCACCTCATAACCATTTGCTTATTATCCGTTGCGTACATGCTTCCATGCCACTAGAATCCCAAAAGTACTACTGTCACCCTTGCTTATCGGTTTCTTTCTTTTCCTACGTATATTATGTTGAAGGAAGTGTGGTATGATCAACATTAAAATTGATGCTATGGGGATTTCCCTGTTTATTTGTGGTGCCTAGGTTGGTACTTGGCCACCATATATTAATGAATTTCTGAAGTGTACTCAGCTTTCGCTTCAGGCCAAATTTTCTGCCTAGAATCACCCTTGAGAGCATGTAGGAGCCAGCAAGCAGAGAATCTTGTGGCAACAATATTTGGGAGATAATGAAAGCTTCTTTAGGGATTTTATTTGCCGAGTCCACTCTCCAGGTATCTAGGATTTGATATCTGAACATCCTTTCTTACTAGTAGGTTATGAATATAACTATTTATATTCTGTTTGTGTAGTATTCGCCATGTTGTGTGAAATATGTAACCATCGGGATCAAGATGGTCTAGTGGAAGTGTGGAACAGAGGACTGGCCAGTGTGGAAAATGCTGATGGATTCTAAGCATAGATAGCCCTTCAGCAGAGTCGTTGTAACCAAGGTAAACAATGTGCAAAAAGTTGGAAGATGTGTAAAAAAGCGATTCAAAACTCTCTCTTCTATTTCGATAACATGTGAAAACAGATGCATTTAGAATGATGCACATTGTTGTATAACTTACCACGGGATCACAGATTGGGTAACGCCACCATGATGCAGAAATTAAAGTGCTTTTTGTGATGTGAAGGACAGTTAACACTGAATATTGTCATACTTGCCTGAAGAGCAGTCGGAATTACACAGCATTAGCCTACTTGCCAAGAGGTTAGGGATCGAACAGTAAGCATCAATTCATATCTAAGACGTGTCATGATTTAGATGTGTAATAATACAGTAGAAAAACTCTGTCATTATTGACTAAATTTAGTTGCATATACTCCTATTTCTTTAGTAGAGCGTGAACGTTTCACCTACTACTTCTTTTTATGTTGAAATGTGTGGCTTAAAAGTCAAGAGATCAGATCACCTTTTTTGTTCTATTGCCAGTTTGCCTGCTGGTATTATTTCTCCCAAAGAGGTGTCATGATTCAGACGTGCAATGCAAAAAAAATTAAAAAAAATCTAGTTGAACAAGTCTTGGAATGCCAGCACGCGTTTTAGATATTGTCCCTTCAATAGCCGATGAGGCTAGCAGCTCGCTAAGAAAGCAGGTTGCATATACTATTTAGGAGTGGGACTAAAATTAAACAAATATTGAACATTTCTTAATTAGAGCATGCACGTCATGTTTCACCTGCTATCTTATTTGTAGAAGTGCATCCTCTAGCTAATGCAAGCAAAAAAACCGATTTTATGATAGAGCTCACGTGTGTCTCCCTCAGGTCTAAACGTGGATCAAAAGTAGGCTGCAATTTAATTGTGCCAGTCAGGTCTTGAACTCAAGACCTCTTGGCTCCGATGCTCTAGCCAATTCAATCAGAAGACCGATCTGATGGAAGAGACTAGACAATGCATTTATACGTCAACATTATTATTATTGTAAAATGTATGGCTTATTCAAAGAGAGTAGATCACTGATTTGTCAAGAGAGCTAGTCTTACTGGGCCTTGCCATCTGTTCAATCGAATATTTATCACAATGGAAGTACTCCAGCCGAGTCAGATGATGGTGCCCTGCACAAGTTTCTATTATTTACTACCATTAACTCAATATAAGTGAAGAAGGTACGCTCAACTTGCACAAGTTTCTATTGTTAATAACTACCAGTAGCTCACAACTAGAGCATGTCGCTCCAAGAATCAAGCTAAAAACTTGCATATATATGATGTAGTAAGTACTGCAATAATTGTACGTAATAGTATTATTTATTTGAGGGCCAATGTGGAGTCTTCAAATTGCTTCGCAGAGGACACTCGCTGCACGAACTGGGAACGATCCTTCCTCTCCAACTGCTCTAAGCATCAGCCAAAAATAAACAACTGCCTCCTGCACACAGTTGGCACTGCCACGTACAATCGTCTATGCATCGGCTACAAGTTTGTCGTGTTGGAAATATGAGCAATTTACCAAATGATTTTATTAACAGAAATAGTAGATAAAACATGGCTAGAATAGCAAATATAAAGCAAGTCATGCAATCTGACAGAGAGAAGGTAAACATCGTCTGCATATATGAACTTGAGATAAACACATCTAGAACAGTCACTAGCTGAAGTTGCTTATACGACATAGAGCCTAACATACGTAGGACAGAAACTAGAGCCAAGAACTGTAGTAGGACTTCTAACAGAAAGGAGAAGAACACGTACGGCATAGCAGCAGCAGGAGCGCTGGACTTGGGGTCGGTGTCCTCGCCTGCCATGTCGTCGAGGAGGTCGTGGACGTCGGGGAAGAAGTCATCGGCGACTGGATCGCCCGTGATGAAACAGCCAGTAGTCGCGCAGCGCGCTCCCCAAAAACCTTATCACCCTTCTCCCGTACAGGACTCAAAGAGTGCGGTTTCGGAGGCCTACTGTCCCGACCTGCGGTGCACGCCGCAAGCCGGGATGGAGAAGATCGTAGCAGTAGCGCAGTGCTCAGGAACCGGTGGCGAGAGGAAGAAGTAGTTCTGGTGCGTCTCTCTGAGAGGAGCGACCTCCCTTTTATAGGCGCAAGAGAAGGATGCGAGAGGTTGCGCCGGGAGCTGAAGGGTATGCGGGAGACGAAACGAACAGACAGCAGCCGAAGAGGCGCGCCGTTCGAATTCAGTGTCCAGGCACAGACAAAATGTTTCAACTTCCGAGTGACCTTTCGCATACCCGTAGTGCGTGGCAAAAATTTAGACATCGGCTCGGCTCATTCCCGCAACCCGCGGCGCGGCGCGGCGCGTCGAGGCGAGGCGAGGCGTGGCGTGGCGGGCGGCGGAGGAGGAGCGCGCGTGGATGTCCCTCTTGTTCTCATGCTCATACAAGTGGGGAAGGAGCCTCCCTTATAAGGAGGTCCAACTCCCTCTAAACTAGCAATGTGGGACTAAACTTTAGTAGTATCCCTTGCCTTGCACAAATGGGCTAAGTGGGCCTCTAGGATTTATTAGGAATTTCTGAAATAGTTATTGGGCTGCCCCAATATAGACTAAATTCCAGCAATCCCCCACCAGATCCCAGAGGCACATAGAAATTTGCCTTTGGTTCCAAAACACTGTTTTATATACCGGTATTGCAGTGGAGACTGTTAAGTTGAACTTCCACCTAGAGCTCTATGCTACACTAGTAAGCAACTTGAACAGTGGACTGGGCCTTGAACTGCAAGTTTTCTACGAATGTAGCTTCACATAAAGCCTTGACCGATACGTGGCTACCGTGGGTCTTCCCCGCGGGTGGAGCTTATGCGTCATACTCCGAGACCTTTCATGAGTTTACTAGAGAGAACCCTACTCTCATAGATTGCGACGTTTGACAATCAGACTCATATAGGTGTGTTCTTCAAAAGATGTTCTGCAGGACAACATCTCTGCTTAAATGAGCCACTTAGAACACATTAAGATATACATCAACCTGCCATACAGTTTAGGAGAGTATTGCATCTTCATGGAGTGGTATTGTTAATAGTAAGGATACTCTCCTCCCAGTTGATCAACAGCTTGTCTTCCGCATCTAATTCACGGGATCTCCGATCACAAAGAATAGGTTACCACTGTGAACAACTCATATTGTGGGTCTCATACCCATCTCCCTCGATGCATTATCTATCACATTACGTGATAGACCCTTAGTGAAAGGATCTGCCAGATTTTTAGACGTTTGGATATAATCCAATGCAATAACTCCGGCGTTTCTCATTTTCCTGATAGACTTTAACCTTCTCTGAACGTGTCTTGATGACTTCATGTTATCCTTTGAGCTGCTCACTTTCGTGATCACAGTTTGATTGTCACAGTTCATAAGGATACCCGGTACAGGTTTCTCAACAACTGGCAAGTCATTCAAGAGTCGGCGAAGCCAATCTGCTTTGACCGTAGTTGTATCTAGTGCTGTGAGTTCTGCTTCCATTGTTGACCTCGTTAAGATGGTCTGCTTGCAAGACTTCCAAGAAACAGCGCCACCTCCATGAGTGAATACATATCCGCTCGTGGCCTTTATCTCATCAGCATCTGAGATCCAGTTTGAGTCACTATACCCTTCAAGCACCTTTGGGTGCCCAGTGTAGTGAATTCCATAATTCGCAGTGCCTTTAAATAACGCAAAACTCTCTCTAGAGCTTTCCAATGCACATCTCCTGGTTTTGAGACAAACCGGCTCAGCTTGCTAACAGCAAAAGAGATGTCAGGTCTTGTAGCACTGGCTAAGTACATAAGCGAGCCAATAATCTGAGAATACTTCAATTGATCTCTAGCAATTCTTCGATTCTTTCGAAGCAGCACGCTAGCATCATATGGTGTTGGAGAGGGCTTGCAGTCACTATAGCCAAAGCGACTCAAGATCTTTTCCACATAGTGAGATTGAAGCAATGTAATCCCACCATCATCATCTCTCAACAACTTGATGTTCAGAATGACATCAGCCACTCCTAAATCTTTCATCTCAAAACAGTGAGATAGGAAATCCTTGACCTCCTTAATAACATTCAGATTTGTTCCAAAAATCAGTATGTCATCAACATACAAGAAAAGCATAACTCCCTCGCCCCCACCATGGCGATAGCACACACATTTGTCAGCTTCGTTCACAAAAAAGCCTACAGCTGTTAAAGTTCTTTCGAACTTCTCATGCCACTGTTTGGGTGCTTGCTTGAGTCCGTACAAAGACTTCAGCAATTTGCACACTTTCCCTTCCTGACCATCTATTACAAACCCATCTGGTTGTTCCATATAAATTTCCTCATCCAACTCTCCATTCAGAAAAGCAGTCTTAACATCCATTTGATGAACGAGAAGACCATGTGAGGCAGCTAGTGAAAGTAGAACTCGAATAATGGTCAGTCGAGCCACAGGTGAGTAAGTATCAAAGAAATCTTCACCTTCCTTTTGGGTATAACCCTTAGCCACGAGTCGAGCCTTGTACTTTTCAATCGTACCATCAGGCCTAAGCTTTTTCTTGAATACCCATTTGCATCCTATAGGTTTGCACCCATAAGGACGATCAGTTATCTCCCAAGTTTCATTCGCCAAGATGGAATCCATCTCGCTACGAACTGCTTCCTTCCAGTAGTCAGCATCTTCAGATGCATAAGCCTCTGAAATAGAACTGAGAGTGTCATCTATGAGATACACAAGAAAATCATCACCAAAGGACTTTGCAGTCCTCTGTCTCTTGCTCCTAATAGGAACTTCATTGTTCTCCTCCACGGGATTTTCAAAGTGTTCCATCGAAATGGCAGGTTCGGTAATTGTAACTGGTTCCTGACTCGATGAACTAGGCATCTCCTGATTAGATGAGGTAGCCATATCCTTCATGGGAAAGATATCTTCAAAGAAAGTCGCATCATTCGACTCCATGATCGTACCGACATGTATGTCAGGTACCTCAGATTTTACAACCAAAAATCTATAGCCAATGCAATGAAAAGCATATCCCAAGAAAACACAATCCACAGTCTTTGGTCCAAGTTTCCGCTTCTTTGGAATTGGAACATTGACTTTCGCCAAACAACCCCATGTTCACAGATAAGAGAGTTTTAACCTTTTCTTCTCCCATTCCTCGAATGGATTTATCTCTTTGTTCTTTGTGGGAACTCGATTTAGGACATGACATGCTGTCAATATCGCCTCCCCCCACCATGCCTTGGATAGACCCGATGTGTCTAACATGGCGTTAACCAAATCAGTTAGAGTACGGTTCTTTCTTTCAGCCACCCCATTTGACTGAGGTGAGTAGGGAGGCGTCCTCTCATGGATTATACCATGTTCCACACAAAAAGCATCAAATTCATTGGAAAAATACTCTCCACCACGGTCGGACCTAAGCCTCTTGATTTTCCGATCAAGTTGGTTTTCCACTTCAGCTTTATAGATCTTGAAAAAATTCAAAGCCTCATCCTTAGATTTCAGAAGATACACACAACAGTATCTAGTGGAGTCGTCAATTAACGTCATGAAATATTTCTTTCCACCTTTTGTCAAAATACCATTCATTTCACATAGATCTGAATGTATAAGTTCTAGTGGTGCAAGATTTCTTGTCTCCGCAGTCACATGAGACTTAAGAGGTTGCTTAGCTTGCACACACACTTGACACTTAGATCCCTTAACGGTGGTGAAACTAGGGATTAAGTTCAACTTTGCTAGTCGCGACATGCAACCAAAGTTAACATGACAAAGTCGTGAATGCCACACATTTGATTCACTATTGTTGCAAATATGATTAACAACTTTATTGCAAACGTCTGATAAGGATAAACGAAACAGGCCTCCTGACTCATAGCCTTTACCAACAAAGGTTCCATACTTGGATATTACAAATTTATTTGACTCGAAGACAAGCTTATAGCCATCTCTACACAGAAGAGATCCGCTAACAAGATTTTTATTGACGGAGGGGACATAATGCACGTTCTTCAGCCGCACGATCTTCCCCGAAGTAAACTTCAGATCGACCGTGCCAACACCACGAACAGAAGCACTTGAACCATTGCCCATCAGCACGGTTGAAGTCCCTGCGGTCTGATAAGACGAAAACATGGAAATATCACCGCATACATGCACATTAGCACCCGTGTCAATCAACCAATCAGGAGAATGACATATTGAAAGAATAGTGGGAAATATACCATACCCAGCATCCTTCATGTCAATGTCCCCGATGACAACATTAGCGGTCTTGCCGCCTTTCCCAGGATGACGCTTGTCATGGCGATTGGGGCAACTAGGAGCCCAATGATCAGGATCTCCACACACGTGACAAGCACCTTTCTTCTTGTCATTCTTCTTCTTGAAGTTCGTGTGCTGCACAGCCTTGTTCTTCCCATCAAACTTTCCTTTACCATCAAACTTGCCCTTGTTCTTGAACTTGTGGGACTGGAAGTTTTTCTTTTGTACCAGATTGGCACTAGATCCTCCCTCAATACCTCGAGCACGTGTGTCCTTTGCTCTCGCCTTTTCTTCCACATCAAGAGTACCAATGAGATCCGGAACGGAAAACTCCTGTCTCTTATGTTTCAGTAAGGTAGAAAAGTTTCTCCATGAAGGAGGAAGCTTAGTGATGATACCCCCGGCAACTAACTTGTCCGGTAGCATGCAGTTGAAGTGCTCAAGTTATCTAGCAAATGACTGTATCTCGTGAGCCTGCTCAACCACGGAGCGCTCTTCAGTCATCCTGTAATCATAGAATTGCTCCATGATGTACAGCTCAGTGCCGGCATCCGAGACCCCAAACTTGGCCTCAAGTGCGTCCCACATATCTTTTCCATTGTCAATTGACGCATAAGCATCAACTATGTTCTCACCGAGAACACTCAAGAGAGCAGCCTTAAACAAGGTATCCATTTTCTGAAAAGCTTGTGCCTGTTGGGCATCTTGCTCTCCTTCAGGTTTGCCAAGAGTGGCGTCATAGCAGCTCGTGGTGTGAAACCATAAGACTACTCTCACGCGCCACCTCTTATAGTGGATACCCTCAAACATAGGAGGTTTCATGGAAGCAGCAAAACCACTCGGGGTAAATTGCCTATAATAAGGTTTTTGGATTGTTGGAAATATGAGCAATTTACCAAATGATTTTATTAACAGAAATAGTAGATAAAACATGGCTAGAATAGCAAATATAAAGCAAGTCATGCAATCTGACAGAGAGAAGGTAAACATCGTCTGCATATATGAACTTGAGATAAACACATCTAGAACAGTCACTAGATGAAGTTGCTTATACGACATAGAGCCTAACATACGTAGGACAGAAACTAGAGCCAAGAATTGTAGTAGGACTTCTAACAGAAAGGAGAAGAACACGTACGGCACAGCAGCAGCAGGAGCGCTGGACTTGGGGTCGGTGTCCTCGCCTGCCATGTCGTCGAGGAGGTCGTGGACGTCGCAACCCGCGCCGCGTCGAGGCGGGCGGCGGAGGAGGAGCGCGCGTGGATGTCCCTCTTGTTCTCATGCTCATACAAGTGGGGAAGGAGCCTCCCTTATAAGGAGGTCCAACTCCCTCTAAACTAGCAATGTGGGACTAAACTTTAGTAGTATCCCTTGCCTTGCACAAATGGGCTAAGTGGGCCTCTAGGATTTATTAGGAATTTCTGAAATAGTTATTGGGCTGCCCCAATATAGACTAAATTCTAGCATGTCGTGTGTATAGCAACACTCTAGGGTACCCGCGTGACGTATGCATTGTTAATTTCGACGAAACTACGTGCATGCACATACAATCGTAACAGACTCTTATCATTGTAGCACATTGATGCCAGCAACAAGCTTAGGTGGCGTGTCCATCTATAGTCTACATATAAATACGTGTGCGTGAGGACGTAACCACTCCCCAACAAAGCATAGCAGTGCACACAAATACACAATCAACAGAAGAGCAACCACGCAAGCCATATGGACCTCGCCACGGGGGCCATGGGCAACCTCCTCCTCAAGCTTGGAAAGCTCCTCAAGGAGGAGTACGAGCTGCAGACCGGCGTCAAAGAAGACATCCAATATCTCGAAAGAGAGCTGAGGACCATGCATGCCTCCCTCCGCAAGGTCGGGGATGTGCCACGGGACCAACTCGATGAGCTGGTCAAGCTTTGGGTCGACGATGTGAGGGACCTATCATTCAAAATGGAGGACATTGTTGACACATTCCTGGTAAGCGTCGAGGGCTCTGAGCCCACTGTCAAGCCACACAAGCTCAAGCGGCTCATGAAGAAGATGGGTGACTTGTTCACGAAGGGTAAGACTCGACGTGAGATTGCTGATGAGATCAAAGGCATCAAGGTACGCGTCCAGGACGCAGCTGACCGACGTGATAGGTACAAGGTCAATGACATGGTGGTTAATCCAATTGACACAACCATGGTTGACCCTCGCCTGTTGGCTTTGTACAAGGATCAGAAAGAGCTTATAGGCATTGATGGGGCAGTTAACGAGCTAGCCAAGATTCTGACTGATGAGGATGGGGACGTCTTCATGCAACTCAAGATAATCTCTATTTTTGGACTCGGGGGCCTTGGCAAGACAACTCTCGCCAAAGCAGTGTATGATAAGCTCCAAGCGCAATTCACTTGCAGTACTTTTTTTCCGGTAGGACGGAATCCTACCGTGAAGAAGCTTCTCAATGACATTCTGTTCGGAATAACCAAGCAAATATACCCACAGTTGGATGAAAGGCAGTTGATCGACAAACTCAGAGGATTACTTGAGAAGAAGAGGTATGCACCCTACTACATGATATGTGGTTTCTTACAAAATCAAGAAAATGAGAAAAAGAATACGAAACCTCATGAAGAAATGAGTTTGAAACAAGCAGTAAATTTTATTTTAGATATTTTATTTCAGTGAATGGTTTGCATAATATACATAGTAGTTCTCACATGTTTTTCGATAAAGGGAAGTTTTATTAACTCAAAAGTTACATCAAGCAGATACAAATCATCTGAGCAACACCCGACGTCTGCATAGGTAAGAATAAGATGCACACAACCACACTCAACAGTCTGACTAACAAATAAAAACGACATAACCGCATCGTTAAAGCCATAGAAGACCGTCCCTTTGCCTATGTCAAAGTCAAAGTGGGCGATGCACTGATCCGAAGATTATGTTGCCACACATGTTGGGTAGAAATCTTTCTGATCACCCGCTCCAACCGCATACATACCATATTGAACAGCAGTCGATACTCCATACGGTGCAGCATAGACCACATACGAAGCTAGTGCGTAGAGCGGAAATATCCTGCAAAAGAGTAATACTTTTGTTAGTTCTTACACACTTCTTATAGATTATTGCAATATAAATAATTTATTCTATGTTTTCAACCTTCTTCGCTATTATTTGGGACATGACTAATGTATCTTAGTACTTACAAATAAATGAAAATCAAATATATATATATATGTATGCAGTGCACAGTTGGAAACCTTAACTAGAGTCCTAGAAGTTGAAATGGAATCATGCTGCCTCCTGCAGCCATACATGCATCTAGTTACTCAGCACGTTGACAGATTGTTTTACTAATTTATCATGGCTCTTGTGTTTGACAGGTACTTCATCGTTATTGATGATATATGGGATACCGAAATATGGGATATACTCAGGTGCGCTTTGATGCATAATAATTGTGCCAGCAGGATAATCACAACTACTCGTATCCTTGAAGTCGCCACAAACACCGGTGAAGTATACAAGCTAGAACCACTTTCTCATGATTTATCTAAGGAGTTATTTAATACAAGATTATTTGGTGGCAAGAATAAATGCCGTTATGATCCGCCGGAAGAGGTGTACAATAAAATTTTACATAAGTGTGGTGGTGTACCGTTGGCTATAACCACAATAGCCAGCCTACTTGTTGTTAAACCAGTGGAGCTTTGGTCCAAGGTATACAACTCAATAGGTTTTGGATATGAAGATAACAAAGATGTTGACAACACGAGAAAAATACTTTTATTTAGCTACTATGATCTACCTTGTCATTTGCGGACTTGTTTATTATATTTGAGCATATATCCGGAAGATCATATGATTGAAAAAGATAGTTTGATATGGAAGTGGGTTGCCGAGGATTTTGTTCATGAGGAACCAGGGGTAGGGTTATACGACATTGGCGAGAGATACTTCAATGAACTGATAGATAAAAGTATGACACAACCATATGAGTTTCCTGCAAATAAGGGCATCATAAGCGGTTGTCGTGTCCATGACTTGGTGCTCGATATGATCTGTCTATTAGCGAAGGAAGAAAATTTTGTCACTGTATTGGACAGTAATGAACAACACACATATTCAGTACAGAGCACTGTTCGTAGGTTAGCAGTTGGAGACAAAACTCGTCTGGTTAACACTTGTATGGCACAAGTAAGGTCATTAAATGACTTCAATAATGATGTTATGCTGCCACCATTTTCATGCTTTGAAGTTTTGCGTGTCCTAGCTCTAGAAGGTGGTGTGTTTTTCTAAAAACGACACTAGCTGCCTTGAGAATCTTGGAAATTTAGTACATTTGAGGTATCTTGGAATAGGGAAAATGGTGGATATCCATAGGCTCCCGAAGGAAATAGGGGGGCTCAAGTTCTTACAAACACTGGATTTGGGATGTGATAGACTAAGAGAACTGCCGCAGAGTGTTGGCCTACTAATTCAACTCAAGTGCCTACGCGCTTATGGTAGGCACATGATAATGCCAGACTGGATCGGGAGGCTGACATCTCTACAAGAGCTGTGGGTAAGCCAGGTCTGCGAGTCTTCAAACTTTATGAATGAGCTTGGCAAGCTAACAGAGCCGAGGAAGCTCCGCACAACTGGAACATTATGGTTGTTCCATGCAAGCTCGATGAAAGCTTGGATGGAGTCTTTAGTCAAACTGCAGAAAATACAAACCATAGACATTTGTTTGGTTGTGTCAGTTGGATATGATGACTCCACTTGCTGCTGGGAAGGCTACGTCCCTCCTCGACAATTCTGTCTTCAGTACCTGTGGTACAACTACAAACAACCTGGTTTGGGTGCTCCAATTGATTTGGTACTTTTAAACACCTCCCATTTATCCGTGTTGGTGGAGAATGAGATCTTTGCAAGGTATCCAGAGCTTGTTACTCTCCGTTTGAATATGCCGAGAGGTCACCAACGTGAAATCATGGGAGAGGAAGGTGCATTCCCCAAGTTGATGGTTTTCAAGAGTACAACACCCGGTCATTTTCCAGAGGGAATGTTTTCAAGTATGCCTAGCCCTGAATCTCTTGATTTTTGCATTGAAGTGCGCGCTACCAGTGATGGCAAGGTTGATACTTTTGATTTCGGTAGCTTGGGGAATCTTCCTTTGCTTCAGAATACACCAATCATTACGTGGATACATCCACGTCCATAGTTGACACAAGATATCTTGGGGTAAGTTGATCTCCTCCACAGGCAGTGCATGTTTATACCTGTCACAGGCTAATTAATACCGCATTATATCTCTTATTTCCAGATTTTGAATTTGATTGTGTTAACTATGCTAGTTGTGTATCTCCACCTGCATAAACGGTATCTCATGGATCTCCTTTTCCTTTTTTTCCCAGATTAGAAAACTGATTGAGCTAAGCTAGCCATGCATCTCCACCTCCACCAAACAAGGTACATACACTCCCTATCTAAGTGCTGTTTATCTGCACCTTGTTTTTTCTTTTCTATCTAGACTAGATTAAATAACAGGAATTGCCGATCGACTGTAAAAAAAAGCAATTACCAATCTGCACGCACGATACATATATCTTTCTCATCATTTTTAATCAATGAAAAAATAACGTGCTATGAAAACATAGCGTGCCATTAGCGAGATATTGTAGATCGATTTATTTAGTGATACATTGCTCAGGACGCTATAGCGTGCTATTTTCTGACCGTTTTAAACTATAACCATTGATACTCCACGTAAACATTTTCTGAGAGTTACTCCATTTATGCAGGTGGGCAGCGGTGTTAACAAATCACCGCAGAAAAAGAAAAGAGATTTGGATGCTTTTGTTTGTTTGCTCTATTTTTTGTCCTTTAAGCAAACAAAAAATACACAAAAACATCTACTTATTTTACTATCTTTTCAATGAATGGCAAATGAAACTGCACAAACTAAAAAGAAGTTTTTATACGTGCGATGTTCTCTTTTTTTAGCAGAAGAAAAATTACAAAAAAAATCTTGTTTGTCTTATTGCATTTTGTAGTAAAAGAAAATGAAAATCACAAAAAAAAACATGTTCATTTCTCTCCCTTTTGTAGTAATGAAAAAAACCCACACAAAAAAGTTTATTTTGAGGGTCGAGTAGTCTGTTGCTTCCTTGTTCCCTCGGAAAAAGAATTCTATAAGAGGGTTTTGGGTTTTCGTTACCATTTATTTTGTGTGTGTCGTTCGGGTTTGTATCTTGGGTCTTGGTTTTGGAGATCGTGCCTTCGCGTGTTTGTGTGTGTCTTGTTCTTCGGGTTTTAGTTTTTGGTTTAGCTGGGTTTGATGTGTATATGGGGGTGTGTGGAGTGGGGGTGTAACTCCGCCTATGATAAGATGATGTTACGCTTCATGTTGCATAGCCGGTCTCAAGCCCGGAAAAAGGAGGAGGGGCCAAACTCTGTTTATTATGAAACTAGTCGTCAACCCGTGCACCTGCACGGGCTAGCATTTTTAATATTTAATATAACAAATTCGTGAACATTCAAAATGTCAAACAGTAATATCAATATGTTGATGTAGATTATTATTAGAAAACATGCATGTGTGCCTTGGTTGGACCCTATGTCCAACCACGGTACACCTCATCCTACGATGCATTGACCATTACCATCGTTAGATTGTAGTTTACTCGGAACTTTAAGCCATGGAGAATTGTTAGAGGATGGATTTGATTGTTGGCCTTTGTTAGATGAGAAACGTGGGTGCACTTTGAAGCTGGCAGTGGATGTAGTGATGGAGACGGAGTGATCCTAACAAAGAGTAAGATCAATTGTTGCTTGGGGTCGCTCATCATCCCTTGCGGCACCTGGATTTGGGCCCCTTTGTGGTTTTTGTCGATGGCCATGCGGGTGGGTGAGCACGCTTGATGGTGATGGGGATATCCTTCGCTGAAATAAACTGCCGCCGACGGCCATAGATAGGAGAGGAGAATTGAAGGAGAGGCATCAGCGGCCACGGATAGGAGCAGAGGGAGATGTTTTTCCCTTTTTCTTTGAGGGAGAGATGTGTTTGCTTGTTCTTTTTGCATGAATAGTTTCCCATGTTTTAGTCCGAAGAAGATTTTATTGATGAAGTTGCAAGGGTCATCAAACAGATAACTTTTTTACATTGTAAACAAAGGATCAAACTCATCCTAGGTCCACGAAAAGATCAAACCTGCGTCTTGAGTATTGAGAAGACTAACCAATCCAGTTGTTTTGGCTCTCGTATTTCCCCCTGGCCAAAAGAAATGCAATATATTTTGGAATTACGCAAACATATATGCTGGTGTTTCTGAGGGCCATAATGAGGATGAAATCGGGCCTCCCGATCGACAGACCAAATGTTGGGTGTGAGTCTGGCGTTGCTTGGGTGTGGAGGAAATGTCCACCATTTGGAGTACCTACCAGTGTTGCACACTAAGACTACGGCCATTGGATTGCTAGACAAACTGCATTGAGCAACTGCATTGAGGAACGGACCCAACGGAGTTTGAGTTGCTCTGCATCGGCGAACCATCGACGCACCTCCTTTAGAGCATCGTCCATCGTGACTCGGCATGGAAACTGAGAAGATTCAAAGAATCTTCCATCGAATCTGAATTTACAAATTAAATTCCTTATAAAATCCATAGCGCTCCCTTATATGACCAAATCTCTACCACTTTATATGTGTCCATTCTTTGAGTCTACTTGCACATAAAAGATCCCTATCTTTCTCGCAAAAAAAGGATCCCTATCTGGAAGGAGAATTAATCATGTTTCCCGTTATAGGAGGACCTTCTTATATATATATATATATATATATATATATATATATATATATATATATATATATATATATATATATATATATATATATATATTTGTTTCAAACCACGTTTCAATGGCCGTACACGTTGGTTTAAATTTTTCTGGCAGGACACGTCAGCTTTTATTTTTTTGGCATGGCCCTTGTATTGTTTTTGTACACATGCCTTTATGCATGGACATATTGTACATATACGTGCATGAGTAGTACTATTTGTTCTATGAAATTGGACTTTTCTTCAAAAACCTTATCACGTTGGACTCCAATCAGGTATTTTGTACGACTTTTAGCATGGATGGACTCTCGAACATGAGTTTTTAACTTGCCATATTGGACTTAAATCACGTATTACTTGTAGCTATCTTTTTTTTCCTTTTTGCGGAATGACAAATCGTACCATATATGGACTCTCTATTTTTAGCGTGCAGACACATGCTAAAGCGCTTATTATGGACTTTCTTTTTTAACTTATCAATTTGGAATTAAATCACATATGACGTTCAGAATATCTGTTTTTTTTATAAACTACGTTCAGAATATCTGTTGATGGAAAAGAAATCTTCATATTACGATCATTATGAATAACCTTTTTTTAATCAAACGGATCTATTTTTTTCCTTTACAGGGTTGTAGTTTTAATGGAAGGAGGATTTATATTTTAGGGCAACGATTGATACTTTCTTTGTTTGAACGTGTCAGCAGCGTATTTTGGGACCATTTGTGTTACGGAAGTTTTCTTTTTATCTCTAGCGCTAATTATTTAATCCAACGGTGTAACTAATTTTGATGATGTGGATTAATGAGAAGGCTTTAAAGGTGCCTCCAATTAGTAAATATAAGATTGTGTGACAATCTTATCTTCGCATGGTTGATTACACCCATTACCTAGAGGTTTTGCAGAACTAGAGTATGCAGCTGGTTTTAGGCATTTCCCTTTGTGGCTCTTAGAGTTCCATTTCCATTTAGTCTTATTTGTCCTGAGGGTGCAGCTATATTCTGGCTACCACCCATACCTATCTTGCGCATGGTGTCCAGGAGATCTAACGGGCAAAAGAAGTACTCCCTCTGTCCCAAAATTCTTGCCTTAGATTTGTCTAAATACGGATGTATCAAGTCACATTTTAGTATTAGATTTGTTGCAATGTTATAAAAAACGGCCCACCTTTTGCATGATCGGACCTAAAGGGCAGATTTTATACTTATGTCCATTGAACATACAGTTTTATTTGTGCTTTACAAAAGTAATTTAGCTGTGAAATGTAAGCAACGGCAGCATCAGTGATTGAGATGCTGCGCTTACGCGCAATTAAGCCCCCTCACCAGTTTGAACATGATCTCTGTGCCTGTAAGTAAGGACAGCATCAGTGATTAAGATGCTGCACTTAATTACTTAATTATGTGCCTACCCATCTACTAGAGATGAACTGTACATGATGGATGATTCCATAGTTTAAATGGTAGGCTCCTACCCAGACCGTAGCATATGCAGCCTAATCTAGTCAATGCGACTCACCGGCACGAGCCGAGTCTAGTCCTGAACTAAATGATTTTCTCTTAGTGAGCAGCTCACCCCATCGGTTGTTGAAGGGCCACCGTCTAAACCATGTCGGCGTCCCAAGACATGTTCAAACATATATAGTACTTTTATTGCACATCTAACCATCCCAAGACAACTCTCTCAGATCTGAATTTATGCAGTGCTAAGCTTTCCTTGTTTTCCCTCGAGAAAAGAGGTTCCTTGGACTCCGAGCTGTCAATTGGTTGATGCACAAGGTAATATGTTAACTGAGGATTTTTAAGAGGACATGCGACCAAAGCCGTCGGCTCTTCATAAACGGGCTTCTCGCTTCGCAACTGAGATGCCAGATCCTAAAAAACTATACAGCTGCTGTGCAATTTTCACCCTTGGCGCTGAAGATTGGAAACTCAGAAGAGCTGCGTCAGGTGTTTTGTCTGGAAATTTACAGCTGGAAACCAGGGATCATCTCTTCTTCTGATGATCATTTGCTGCAAGTTGCTGGCAGTAAATTTTCATGCACTCGATCTATCCAGGGAGGGACATCAGTTCAAGATTTCCTTCCAGTCCATCAAAGAGGAGCTGGGCCTGAGCTGGGCAAACTTTTGTGGCTGGCTATTCTCCTGATCAGTTGGGCTGGGACAATCGGGGCACAAGAAACCCAGCCGAACCTCCCTATAGAGAAGCAGGACAAATTTGATTTCTCAAGAAAAAAAGATGCAGGACAAATTTTAAAAGCAGAGCTTGCCATGGTTAGCTATGCACGGTGCAAGAAAGAAATCTTATCATGAATTCAAAGCATGGGTTGAAGGCTATATCTAAATGCCCCTCTCTATTTTAATCTTTTGTTATTTTACTTCAGTTACAGGCATTTGAAAATTTATATGTACATGCAGTAGGATAGTACTGCTTTCCCTTGAAAAATGTTCACAAGAGTGTCTTTTTTCCTCGAAATTCAGAAGAGATGTTTACTTCTACTTCTCCAATGCAACCCCCGAGACCATTAAAATAAAAAGAGGCAACCAGTTCGCTTTTGGCGCAGGTTGAAATTTCTGAATTTTTTAGTGAAGAAAACTGAAACTATGAAAGCTTGAAAATTTTAGAAGTTCCAAATTCCTCAAAGTCTGAAATAACATAAATTTTGCAATTTTCAAAGTTCTAGAAATTCATACTTGGCTGCTAAACTTTGTGTCGTTTGGTTTAGCGGTTTGAAAACTATTGACAAAAAATAACATGAACTTTTAAAAAATTGATTTTAGAAATATAAGTATCGACTTAAAAATATAAATATCTATTTAAAGAAAGTTGACTTCCGTTTTGAACACCAAGTCACAAGATTTAAACTTAAAAAAATTGAGTTCAGTTTACAAAAATAAAATCCCAAAATTAATGCTTTTTTAATAGATTAAATTTCTCACTATCATGAGTTTAAAATCAAAAAAATGAATTTAAAGTTTGAAATTTGAATTTATACAAAATAGAATCCAATTTAGTTGAATAAGCATGCGATGGAGTAGGGGACCGAGAAATAAAAGTAAAGAAATTTGCGCTCAATGTTCCAAGCACATGAGGCTTAGTTGGTGGTTGACCATTCCAATCTTCAGCTGCTTGGTAGTGACTCGGTCTTACATACTTATATTGAACTTTTTTACTTAATCAAAACTAGTCTTGCAACTTTATGTTTTTTGCTTTTATATTTATGCACCATTATATGTACATGAGTGATTGCACATTATTTAGTATACTATTTGTTAGATATAATAGGCAAAGTAGTAACGCAATCAAGCTTTTTATATTAAGATACACAAAAAATTGCTTTGTTGCACTAAAATTCTGTTTGTCACAAACAATTCTTTGAGTTCCACATTTGGTTTAGGATATTTATTAACAAAAAAAGATTTTTAATGGATTTTACCCCAAATATAAGCACATAAATTGTATCACATTGACCAAGGAAAATGTATGTATCTTGATGTACTATAGTGCGTCTATATGTGTCCTTATCCATTATCTCATTATAAATAAAAAAAATTTAGTAAGGTATTTTAGCACGAATCTAGGTGAGACTTCTAGAGTATAACAGTATATAATTTACATGTAAGTAAACAGAAAATTCTAGAATGTACGAAGTGCGAACAAGTCACATATTGACACACAGTTTGTTGCGAACCAACCTGTGGTTGGAGGGTTAGAGGGACTGTGGTATCCCAGCCCACCAAGGTTCAAATCCTGGTGCTCGCATTTATTCCTGGATTTATTTTAGGATTTCCGGCGATGCGCATTCAATGGGAGGAGACGTTCCCGTCGACGACGAGGTGCCTACGGTGCTTCATAAATTTCAAGATGATATGTCGGCTCAGTCTTTCGGAGGTGTTCATAGGGGTAGGGGGTGTGTGTGCGTTCATAAGGGTGAGTGTATCAGCGTGTATATGGGTGCTTATGTCTGAAATGATGTTAAAAAAACACATAGTTTGTTACACGAAATCAAGAAACAAAGAGTGTTTATATGTGCCTTGGTATGTACTACCTTCGTCTGGAATTAGTTGTCGTTAATGAATGTATCTAGACATATATACTTTTGGAGATGGCGGCATCGATCTGTCTGGTGGATGATGCACAGGTGCTGGTTGTCCTTTCCGGCTGCGTGGGTGGCGTAAGGGCAGCAAGGTCTCGCTGCAGTGGCGGGTGGCTTCTCCTACCTCTCGAACCTTCCCCTCGTGGTGGTTCTCCTCTCGTTGATCTGTCTGTCGGTTCGCCATATCTGACTAATGAGGATGGGGTGGTGGAACTCTTGGAATGGGTGAAACTCCTGGTCAATTTTGCATTAGCCTCGACGCTAGTGGCGCTCCGGTGCCATTCTCCCTCTTGAGGGTGGGTCAACCTTCCATGTCCCTCCCCCTCCTCCACCTTCCTTCTTCCAGACGGAAGTCTAGGCCTTTTGGCCAGACGACAGAGGTGATTTGACGTGTTGGTCCTCCCTGGAGGCATCTTTCTAGGGGTTGTTGGCAGGGCCGGTCCTGAGATTTTGGAGGCCTCGGGCAAGACTAAAATTCTAGGCCCTTAATACATATGTAATAACAATAAAAATAAATATACATAAATATGGAATATTATGTATAATACTTAAATGCATCCAAAATCAGTATGCATATACATATTACCTTAAAATTTCTTCTAATTTTATGATGCAAAGGCAATTATGATTGGGTCGATGTCAATATCATCCAATACATTCTTCTCGATGCATAATGTTGCCAAACTATTTAAACACTATGAGTCACAGTAATTTCAAGTTTGAAAACCTTGACACAGTAAATAAGATGCGATGAGGAATTGAATGGAGATATTAGAAAATAATCAAGTTCTTTGACATGCTTGAAAATCTCCATAACAGATGTTTGACCAGCTCGCAAAGTGAATCTCATAATCTTCAATTGAAAAATAAGATTATATACCTCAACATCTCATGACCAAAGTTTGTGCAAATTTTGTGCAACGGTCTTCAAATTCGAAGTTCGCTTATGCTGCTGACACAGACACGTCCGCATGAGCCTCATTCTGAAAAGTATGGAGTTCCGGGGAGCACTGATGGTACAGAAAGAGAGTAAACATGCGTTCGTTGTCCTGCCGAAAAACCTGTAGCATGCTCTGGTGTTGTGAAGAAATGATGCAATTACTGGAGCAAATAGTTAGCTTACAAAAATCCTCATAAAAGCCTTTTGGAGCGAGACACTAAGAAATGATCATGAAGTTAATTTTCGAAACGACGATACAAGTATTTTTTTTCCAGAGATACAAGCCTCAGCATATTACATTCTCCCTATACCTCCAGAAATCCTCAGTAGGAATTGCCTCTGTGCACCGCTGCTGACGGTAGACGGCAGGATTATATGCTTAACCAAACTTGCTTTCTTTTTCTGTTGTTTGTCGTCCCCTGATACGTCTCCAATGTATCTACTTTTCCAAACATTTTTGTCCTTGTTTTGGACTCTAACTTGCATGATTTGAATGAAACTAACCCGGACTGACGCTGTTTTCAGCAGAACTGCCATGGTGTTATTTTTGTGTAGAAATAAAAGTTCTCGGAATGACCTGAAAATCCACGGAGATAACTTTTGGAAAATATAAAAAATACTGGAAAAGATGAAGGCCAGGGGGCCCACACCCTGTCCACGAGGGTGGGGGCGCGCCCCTTGTCTCGTGGGCCCCCTAATGCTCCACCGACCTCAACTCCAACTCCATATATTCCGTCTCGCGGAGAAAAAAAATAGGAGAGGAAGTTTCATCGTGTTTTACTATATGGAGACGCTGCCAAGCCCTAAAACCTCTCGGGAGGGCTAACCTGGAGTCCGTTCGGGGCTCCGGAGATGGGGATTCGTCGCCATCGTCATCATCAACCATCCCCCATTACCAATTTCATGATGCTCACCGCCGTGCGTGAGTAATTCCATCGTAGGCTTGCTGGACGGTGATGGGTTGGATGATATTTACCATGTAATCAAGTTAGTTTTGTTAGGGTTTGATCCCTAGTATCCACTATTTCTGAGATTGATGTTGCTATACTTTGCCATGCTTAATGCTTGTCACTAGGGCCCGAGTGCCATGATTTCAGATCTGAACCTATTATGTTTTCATGAATATATGTGAGTTCTTGATCCTATCTTGCAAGTCTATAGTCACCTATTATGTGTTATGATCCGACAACCCCGAAGTGACAATAATCGGGATACTTCTCGGTGATGACGTAGTTTGAGGAGTTCATGTATTCACTATGTGTTAATGCTTTGGTCCGGTACTCTATTAAAAGGAGGCCTTAATATCACTTAGTTTTCACTAGGACCCCGCTGCCATGGGAGGGTAGGACAAAAGATGTCATGCAAGTTCTTTTCCATAAGCACGTATGACTATATTCGGAATACATGCCTACGTTACATTGATGAACTGGAGCTAGTTCTGTGTCATCCTATGTTATAACTATTACATGATGAATTGCATCTGACATAATTATCCATCACTGATCCAATGCCTACGAGCTTTTCACATATTGTGCTTCACTTATTTACTTTACCGTTGCTACTGTTACAATCACTACAATACTGCTATCTTTACTTTTACCACTGTTACCATTACTATCATACTACTTTGCTACTAAATACTTTGCTGCAGATACTAATGAAAGATCGAGGATGTCGCCTAGGGGGGGGGGTGAATAGGCACTTTAAAATAATTACGGTTTAGGCTTGAACAAATGGGGAATAAACCTAGCGGTTAATTTGTCAAGCACAAAACCTAAAACAACTAGGGTCACCTATGTGCACCAACAACTTATGGTAAGCATGATAAGTAACTATGTGATAGCAAGATATACGACAAGAAACAATATGGCTATCACAAAGTAAAGTGCATAAGTAAAGGGATCGTGTAAGAGATAACCGAGGCATGCGGAGACGACGATGTATCCCAAGTTCACACCCTTGCGGATGCTAATCTCTGTTTGGAGTGGTGTGGAGGCACAATGCTCCCCAATAAGCCACTAGAGCCACCGTAATCTCCTCACGCCCTCGCACAATGCAAGATGCCGTGATTCCACTAAGAGACCCTTGAGGGCGGTCACCGAACCCATACAAATGGAGACCCTTGGGGGCAGTCACCGAACCCGTACACTTTGGCAACCCTTGGGGACGGTCACCCGTACCCGTCAAATTGCTCGGGGCGATCTCCACAACCTAATTGGAGACCCCGACGCTTTCCCAGAGCTTTACACCATAATGATTGAGCTCCGAACAACACCAACCGTCTAGGGCGCTAAGGCACCAAGAGGAACAAGCTCTAGGGTGTCCAAACACCCAAGAGTAACAAGCTCAAGGGTACCAAACACCCAAGAGTAATAAGCTTCTCAACTTGTAACTTCCACGTATCACGTTGAGAACTCAAACCGATGCACCAAATGCAATGGCAAGGGCACACGGAGTGCCCAAGTCCTTCTCTCTCAAATCCCACAGAAGCAACTAATGCTAGGGAGGAAGATGAGAGGAAGAACAAGAAGGAGAACACCAAGAACTCCAAGATCTAGATTCAATGGGTTCCCCTCACATAGAGGAGAAAGTGATTGGTGGAAATGTGGATCTAGATCTCCTCTCTCTTTTTCCTCAAAAACTAGCAAGAATCCATGGAGGGATTGAGAGTTAGCAAGCTCGAAGAAGGTCAAAAATGGGGGAAGAACACGAGCTCAAAGGATAAGGTTCAATGGGGAAGAAGACCCCCCTTTTATAAAATACTTCCGTGCCTACCTCCTGAGCAAAACACGAGATTTTTGGTCCGAAGCGGTACTACCGCTCAGGAGCCATGGTAGTACAGCTCTGGAGCGGTACTACCGCTCAGGAGCCGTGGTAGTACCGCTCTGGAGCGATAGTAAAAATTTACATCCGCTCTAGTCGCGGTAGTACCGCTGTAGCCTTTACCAAAACAGCCACAACTTTTGCAAACGGACACCGAATTCAACGAAACCAAGTTTGTTGGAAAGCTAACGACATGGGCTAACACAATATTGATAGAAATATTAATAATAAGCAAATGATAAAAGGCCCAAAATAAAAAGGTGAGAACCCTTCCTTGGATAAGACCGATAAAACCTCCAACACCGAAAACATCATAGAAGACGCATGCGAACTCTGTTTTCGATGAACTCAAGCTTGTCATCAAGATGACCATAAGCTCTAAGACTCACAAAGAGAACCAAACAAGAACGAAGAAACATGATGCAAGGATGCAATGGTTTGAGCTCTCTACTAACGATACGATCAAGCTACCAACTTGAGAGCCCCCCTTGATAGTACGGCAAACGATCCTATAACCCGGTCTCCCAACTACCACCACGAGACCGGTAAAATAGAAAACCTATCAAGGGAAAACCTTTGCCTTGCACAAGGTCCACTTGAGCTAGATGATGACGAACTTGTCCTCCTCAAGATGGACTACCTTTCTTGATCGCGCTGGGTCGATGAAGACTAGATGATTGCTCCCGCATACTCCACTATGAGGAGCCACTCTTCGGCACATCTTCACAAGTCCATTGACACCAAAATGGACGACAAGCTTCAAGTATTTGATCTCTTCGTGATGCTCCACTTAAACTTGCACACGGCAATCTTGATGACGATCACCAGTTGATGTTATCCTTTCCATGGGTTGTATGATATCTTCCTCTTGATGCAAGCACATGGACACGTACCTAACCCCACATAGAACTTTCACATAGACCATGGGTTAGTACACAAGGTGCAATGGATACTGCTTACCATACCATGGGATCACATGATCCCTCTGGGTACATCTTCTATGCTTTGTGAGTTGATCAACTTGATTCACTCTTGACTTAGTCTTGATCAACCTTGAATCTTTCTAACTCTCTTCATTTGGATGATGTCTTGAAGGTAAACATGAATGATCACACAATCTTCTTCTTCAAGACATGCTTGCAATAAACATAACCAATCTTTGGATAATTCCTTAATAGCACATTGGTCAACTCATAAACTCCTTGAAACCAACACATGGACTTCAAGAAGAGCCTATGGACAAATCCTTCAAATATAACTCAATGCAAGCATTAGTCCATAGAGAGTGTCATCAACTACCAAAACCACACATGGGGACACCGCATGTCCTTTCAATCTCCCCCATTTCGGTAATTGATGACAATCACTTTCAAGAGAGTTTATATAAGGAATTATGCTTCACCATGCAATGCACCAAACAATAATGCATGCGAACGAGATGCAAATGCTAAGGAAAAGAAACCAAAGCTACTCCACAAAACTCTCTGAAACTTCTCCCCCATTGGCATCGATTGCCAAAATGGGCGAAAAGCTTAGAAGGCTAATATAAATTGTGGTCCTCCATAAATTGTGTATTTCTCAACAAGAGAGTGGAATGCAATACACATATCCAATTGTCAATACTTGGAGGAAGACAAACTATATTGAGGCCCAAAGATTGCAACAGAAAGATGTGCCACAAAGACATAACAAAGAGTGACACAAGCAATCAGAAGATACCAATTGAAGCAAGCAATCAACGGATATCAATTGAACCAACTAGTACAATGATCCTACGTGCCACAAGAATAAAGATATTATGATAAGCGCAAAGGAGTGTTCTAAAGAAACTAGAGAAGCTCCCCATGATTTGTGCACACATACGGATTTTTGTATTTGAATACAAAGTGCACAAAATAGGATCATAGCTCCCCCAAAATCAATAAAAACTCACATCAAGTGCAAGTGAGCATATAGGAAACAAAGCCCTTCGCTTGCAACAAGCACATGGTTGAGCACCATGTAAAAGAGGCAACTTAAGAATAGGCTCAACCAAAATAATATGTGTGAGTCATGGCAAAGCACTTGAGAAGACTAATATTAGGATGAGCATTAAGCATCAACATAGTCTTGAAAGAATGAGGCACACGGTGCAAGGACTATCATTCCCACACACAACTGGCAAATGGGTTAACAAGCTTACTAATAAGCAAATAGAGAACCTATGCTTGTGACAACCCGAGGTGAAGATAGACGATGAGAGGCTCATCAAGACAAGGGATACCAATTAAGATGGCAAAGCCTCGTAAAGATAAGCAAGAGGAAAATAATCTTCGCCCTGTTTACTAAGTTAAATGATATAGCCATCCTGTTTACTAATGATGAGAAGTCTCGCTATTATTACATCCTTAAGATATTTCCGTTCTCATTAAAGGGTGATGCTAAAAATTGGCTTAATTCTCTTGATCCTGGTTGTGTGCGTAGTCCCCAGGATATGATTTATTACTTCTCTGCTAAATATTTCCCTCCTCATAAGAAACAAGCTACCTTGCGGGAAATATATAATTTTGTGCAAATCAAAGAAGAGAGTCTCCCACAAGCTTGGGGGAGGCTTCTTCGATTACTTAATGCTTTGCCTGATCACCCTCTTAAGAAAAATGAAATACTTGATATCTTTTATAATGGACTAACTGATGCTTCCAAGGACTACTTGGATAGTTGCACTGGTTGTGTTTTCAGGGGAAGGACAGTCGACCAAGCTGAATTGTTATTGAATAATATGTTGACAAATGAAAATAATTGGACTCTTCCTGAGCCAATTCCTGAACCAATTGAGCTAACTCCTGAGCCTATTCCTAAACCTACTCCAAAGAAGAGAGGTGTTCTATTTCTCAGTCCTGAATATATGCAAGAGGCAAAGAAATCAATGAAAGAAAAAGGTATTAAAGCTAAAGACGTTAAGAATTTACCTCCTATTGAAGAGATACATGGTCTTAATATACCATCTAAAGAAACACATCGTCTTGATAACCCGACACATGTAGTGAAGGTAAACTCTCTCTATAGATATGATAAAGTTGAAATTCGGTCTACTAAGTTTCGTAGACAATGCTTAGATGAGTTTGATGACTTTATGGATAAACAAGCAAATTTCAATGATTATGTTAGTAGACAGTTGAAAAATAATGCTTATATGATTGGACGCTTGAGTGATTATATGTCTAGAGTTAAGGGTGAACTTAAACTCACTAGTAAACATGTTTCTATGGTCACCACTCAAGTTGAACAAGTACTTAAGACTCAGAATGAATTGCTAGATGAACTAAATAATAAACATGATTTTGCTGTTAGAGTGGTTACTAGAACTGGTAAAATGACTCAGGAACCTTTGTATCCTGAAGGCCACCCTAAGAGGATTGAACAAGATTCTCAGAATAATAATCTAGATGCTCCTAGTTCCTCTAGAAGAAGAAAAAGAAAAGTGATAGGACTTTGCATGCTTCTAGTGAACCTAATGTAGAAACATCTGAGAATCCTAATGATACTTCTATCTCTGACGCTGAAACACAATTCGGAGACGAACATGAACCTGATGATAATGCTAATGTTCATGTAGATGCTCAACCTAGTAATAAAAATGATATAGAAATTGAACCTGCTGTTGATCTTGATAACCCACAATCAAGAAATCAATGTTATGATAAGAGAGATTTTGTTGCTAGGAAGCATAGTAGGGAAAGAGAACCATGGGTTCAGAAACCCATGCCCTTTCCTCCTAAACCATCCAAGACAAAGGATGATGAGGATTTTGAGCGCTTTACTGAAATGTTAGACCTATTTTCTTGCGCATGCGCTTAACTGATATGCTTAAAACAAACCCTTATGCTAAATACATGAAAGGCATCATTACTAATAAAAGAAAAATACCTGAAGCTAAAATTTCCACCATGCTTGCTAACTATACCTTTAAGGATGGAATACCTAAGAAACTTGGTGATCCCGGAGTACCCACCATACCATGCTCTATCAAAAGAAATTATGTTAAAACTGCCTTATGTGATTTAGGAGCCGGTGTTAGTGTTATGCCTCTTTCCTTGTACCGTAGACTTGAATTAAGTAAGTTGACACCTACTGAGATATCCTCGCAAATGGCTGATAAATCAACTGCCATACCTGCCGCATTTGTGAGGACGTGCCTGTTGTTGTTGCGAATGTTACTATCTTAACATACTTTGTCATTCTTAATATGCCCGAGGACGACAGTATGTCGATCATCCTTGGTAGACCCTTTTTAAATACTGCAGGTGCTTTTATTGATTGCAACAAAGGCTATGTCACCTTTCATATTAATGGAAATGAGCATACAGTATATTTTCCGAGGAAACAACCTCAAGTTCACAACACAAATTCTATTGGGAAAATTCCATCAATTATATTTGAAGGTTTTGAATTTCCTCTTCCTACTACAAAGAAAAAGTATGATATTCTTATTATTGGGGATGTTCATATACCCGTTGAGGTAACCTAGTGTCACTTCGAAATTTCTCCAGTTTTATGTGATTTGGAATGAGTTTGTTAACAAGACTTGGTCGACCTTGTTAGTGGATTCGTTTTGATGATCATGAGATGGATGAAACTAGAAGACACAAACTTCTGTACCCTCTTTTTACTTTGTGTTTCTTAGAATAAATAAAGTAAAATAAAATATTTTGTCTGTTTTCTTAATTATCCATGCAATAAAAAATATCCCAAAAATAAAAGTGCTCCAAATGCCCTGCAAATTTAGTATGATTTTTTATGGAATATTTGAGGATTTTAGGCACTGCGAACACTGCAGGGGGGGGGGGGCAAGCACCTAGCCAAGAGGGTGGAGGGCGCGCCCCCCTGTCTCGTGGGCCCACGGTGGACCCCCTCCACTTATTCACTGCAAGAAATCTGTTAATACGTGACGGTACATGTCTATCACAAATGAGTGGAAAACTGTCATGGGTGGCCATGCATGACGGACTTGATGTCCGTCATGTATATCGCGTCATAATTTGACATCCTGCCTTTCTTGACGGGTCTTGACCGTCATGGATCTACCCCAAGCTCGCCCAGGCCCAAACCATTGTGACGGAACCAAGCCGTCATAGCCTGATGCCACGTTGGATTTTTGATTCGCCAATTGGAATGATGTGGCTGCCTACGTGGATACTACTTTTCGTCACAGAAATCGTCACGAATGTAGGCACAATTTAAATATGGTCCATCCAATTTCTTTCTGCCCAATTTTGACACCATATATGTTTTAGCCAATTTTGGCTCAAAGAGAAAGTAATTTCAAACCGTTCACACAATATGCGGCCATCTGTATTTATATATTTTCTCAAAAAAATCTGTTTGTATATACAACATATTAGTTTACAAATCCTTCATATAATGATAACTTACAACATAGATTCACTAAATATATTACTGAAGATGGTTAAGAAGCACTACAATCCAGTTTACATCAACAAAACATACAAAGTTTTGAGGCTGCTGTTCAGGTTCTTCGTCGACTTTCCTGATGGCAACTATCATGTCATGGCGAGGATTATGGTGGGTAGCACTATGTAGCCCACTACCCAATCATACCTAGCATATTTAAAAGAACATTAAATTTTTGCAGATTCATAGATAGTAGAGACAAGAGTATTACAACAAGTGTAAAAATGTATTACATGTCCACTTGGCCAGCAAACAACATATACTTCAGTGCCGCAGTTAAAGATCCAAATGCCCTGAAGAATTTCGCTCAAACAGGTCGTTACTCATGTTTGGACCTGAATATCGTGAACGGATATTTGAAACTGACAAAAGCTAAATCAAGAATTTTGGCCCTGGACGATACTGACTGATAGACAATTATAAGGAGCAGGTTTCAGAGAATCGGAGATCAACATGTTGCCGGTTGACCTGTCAGTTGCACAATGTAACTTACACCCCAGTTGCACAATGTAACTTACACCACAAACTGACAGGCTGCCCTGTCAGACTTACATTTCCCTAAAACAGGTTTCTACATAACCATTCCTTTCAGCGCTTCCAGACAAATCTGATAAGGAAAACATCTAAGCATGGTGTAAAGTGAAGAGCTTTTATTTTCTTTCCATTTAACGCTAATGAAATGATGTGTTCTCATTGTTTAAGGAAAACAGTTTTCAATTCATATGATCAAGAACAAAATTAGTATTACCTTGAAATGCTCTACTGCAAGGGTACTATATAAGGTTAACTTAAGATATGGAAGAGTCATTACCTTCATAAAGGATGGATTTCTTGAGAAAAAGTTCAACCACTCTGCTCTATCAATTTTCCATCCTGATTCACATCAACATCTGAAAATGTATCTGAACCCATATGAAAGCTTTAAATTTAAATTAATATGGGATCCGTAACACCTTGAGTTTTGGGATCAGATGTACATACCTTGTCAAGTATTAACTCAATATATAGTTCAGTCACAAGAGCAATAATCATCGGTTTGACTTGTACAGTGCTTCAGTAGAAACTATGTCACCTGATCCTTGATTCGCTCAGAGTGAGACATTAAAGGTGCAGATTTGGAACAAGTCTGACAATCCATACACTGGCATCTGCAATTAAAGCTGGGAATAAGGTCACTCAAATCATGGCAGGGAACTGAATTTTGACATCCACACACCATCAATGGACAAATACCTTCACAGGAGGGATGGGAAAGTATCCGGACGTCCCGGAGGCACAGGACACAACCACATCAATCTCGCCAGATCCAAGTCCGACCACCGCCCCAATCCTGCGCGCAGTGTGGCCTCATCCGCTCCCAGCGCTGCGGCAAGTTATGGACGGTCGCCGCACGGGGTCGGGGAGTAGCTGCACGCCTACACCGCCGTGCGGCACTTCAAGGTCCTCCCAGGTGATATAATGAGCGCCGTCAGCGTCGGCTACGGTTGCGATGAGGGTGCGAGAGGAGTCGATGATCCTGTGTTCAGGGCGCGGCTGAGCACTTGGAGCGTTGAGCGGGTGGGGGAGGTGTCGAAGACGGCGTCTGCGCGATAGGCGACTGCTCGAAGTCGCCGCCGCGAGCGGGCGGGCCTGGGGTTGGGGAGCGATTTGTGCGTCGAAGATTAGGAAGATGATTTGTTGCGTATTGTTTTTTCCCTAGCAGATGATGAACCAATGCGGCCGCGAACGGCAGAGTTTTCGTCCGCTCCTCCAATTCACTAAACGTACTTTTTGGATATTTTAGTTGTTACATGTTGACGGTTGATTAAAATAAGTGGGTCTAATCGTGAGGCTGTGATTATTTGGTGGTGTTGTGTGTACGTGAGGCTGGGTGCACTTAGTAATCATGAGGCTGGGCGCCATTATTTCTCTATGGTTGAAATGTATATAAACTATTGTCTGTATATATTGATCAGCATTTAGACAAATATCATGGACAAACACACATACTGTTTAGCACGTGTAGTTGTAAAGGTAGAACACTGATTTCTAGTATTAAGAAAATATATTTATAACATCTTATTACGATGTATATGGAGTGAGCATGAGAGAAATAACCAAGTGTTGTGCAAGGATCATTCTGACTATCCAGTGGCAGAATAGAAATAGGATGCTAAGCCCAGGGAGAATACTTATGTCCTATAAACCTGCAAATACGAAGCATGTATTCACCATATATTAGAATTCCAAATTTTATAGTTTGTTTGCATGTTGGAAATAAGCTTTGCCCCTTGTGATATGGATTGTCACATAGAATGGAAAGAGGAGAAAAAATTATGGCTTAGCAGAATCAAGGAGGAAAAGCATTACATGTGAAGTATCAAAATGTTGTGATAGCACGAACCCCACCAGATTTGAACTCGTGCTCTTAGTATGACATGGAAAGAGGGGCTACTCTCCAATTGTAAGTGAAAATAGTAGAACTTTGAGCATAAAAATTCTAAAAGCAAATGGTCAAAAACTTAAAATAGCTTGAGCGGCCACTGCTTACTAACTCAAGCACATTGCAACACGGTATTAAGTCAAGATTTTTCAACCGAGAGGGAAAGTCAAATAAATAAATAAATAAATAAGGATTCTAACCAAACCTGTGAATCCAAGCTAGTATCTAACTATTATATTGCCCATAGTTTTGCATACGCCATGGAAAGTATGATACATAGCATGTTGAAAAATTGTAACCAATTAAATAGAAGACATTTAATTTGAAGGCACAGTGCTAGGAGATCATCTCTCAGAGCAATCATCGCTGACATAGACCTTCTGTTAAATCACATGTCTAAGCAGAACCCAGAGGTCTTTTACTTTTCCTTTATATGGAACCTTCATTTTGACCTTTGGGGACTATAGCCGCCTCAATTATGCAACTTTTTTTTTCTAAATTTTAGTATAGTGTAGTAGGAGCCTTTCCTGGTGTTCCATAAAAATAGCAAAGGGCATATTTCCTTTAGCCTATAATTTTCAAGCGTTCTGTTTGCTTTTTACCCAGATTCAGCATGGATTAAAAAACCACAGTACTTAATTCCATGTATCCTAAATTCAAGCGTCATGTTCGACTTGCCTGTGGACTTGTAGAGCCAACAGCGCACTCGATAACATCGGACAGATAGATCAATCTACTTTCCGTTTGTTGTAGGTTCTTCAATGGGAAGCAGCACGATCCACTTTAGACCACCATCAGTAGACCTCATCCTACGCTGCATCGCATCGTTATATTGCAGTCAGCTCGGAACTTATGCCAAGGAGAATAGTTAGACCATAGATTTGATATTTGACCTCGCATGATATTTGATTTAAAGTTCCATTTTTAACTATCAGGAAGCAATATCGCTCTATTTTTAATCAGTTCCATGTATGTTCTATGAAATTTCGGGCAATTTGAGTCCCCCAGAAGTATCAACAAGCTCATTTTTGTTAAACAACAGATACATATTACGATCTGAATATAAAAACAAATAAACATGGATGCATCTAAATGTATACTTGACAAGACATGCGATCCATAGTGTTTTTATGTTTCTTATTGAATTTCATTCGACATATGATGTTCCTTATAGTAGTACTTACTGCCAACAAAATTAATATCTATTGTCATGGTCTATTTGTTTTTGTAAAAGTTGTTTATTAATATGATCTTTCGTAATTTTCACATCATAGAAGCATATGGAATAACTATAGTACCTCAGTTGTTCCTTCCTTCAGATCCCTATAACTTTTGTACGTGCCAATTTAGGGATAAAAATAACATGTCTTTGGGTATCCTTAGATGTATGAATTCATGGTGCAAAACAAAGTACGAGAAGAACTACTGTGACTACTTCAATAATAATGCATTTTGCAATAGATGCGTAAGCACCAATCCCATATGTAAATATGACAAAAGAATACCTCAGTGAAATATCACGAGAATGAATTGCATATCACAACTTTAAACTTAGAAACATACATGGAACTGTAATTTTCAACAAACTTAGAAACAAAATAAGTTGAGAATATAGTTTTTATTTTGTATTGCGGGTTACAACTACTATAAAAGGCAGACTATTAATTGTTCCAATAGTAATATCGCAAGCATATTCCATAATATCTTTCTATATTTCTCATTCTATATATTATTCTTTTAGAAAATGCTATCCCGTGCAGATGCACAGGTTGATGACTAGTCAAAGCTAATTGAGGCAGAAATGATGTGTAAAATTATATGTGTTGATGTACTGGATACCAAAGTGCAAAAAAAGCTAACCCTAAATCAGAAATCGGGTTGCTCTTGCTCACTTGCCCGCTTGCTGCCGCCGGGGACTGGTCACTGGTGACTGAGAGGGAGGGCACCGACTGCCGCCGGCTTTGCAGGGAGGCAGGGCGGGGCAGGGCAGGGGCGCCAGGAGGTCGGGGAAGGTGTGCAGCCAAGCCCGCGCAGAGCAGTGGCGCACGCAGGGGAGCGCGTCCGCGTGGCTGGATCCAGGAGGGCGGGAAGGAGGGGCGGGCAGCTGGGCTCTGGTCGGCGAGCTCGAGGGTGGTCGGGCGGCGGGGTGCTGGGTGCGGCGGCGGGGTGGTGGGGCGTTGGGTGGTGCGGGCGCGGGCGGCGGGGTGGCGGGGTGGTGGGGCGGTGGCGGGGTGGTGGGGTGGTGGGGCGGCGGGGTGCTTGGGCGGTGGCGGGTGAGATGCGTGGGAGAGAGGGAGAGGAGGGGAGAGAAGGAGAGGAGGGGAGAGAGGGAGGGGATAGAGGCCACCGTTTTTTACCTGAAAAAATAACCCCATCTCTTTGCCATCTGCCAGCAGATGGCAAAGAATCTTTGCCATCTGCTGGCAGATGGCAAAAAGGTGGGGCTGGTACGCCATTGCACCCCTGACAGCCAGAGGATTTGCCAACCTCTTTGCCATCTGCTAGCAGATGGCAAAGAGGTTGGCAAATCCACTGGCAGATGACAAAGAATTGGCTGATGGCAACCATATTCTTTGTCGTCTGTCAATTATTTGCCATCCGTTTTTTATAAGCAGATGGCAAAGACGTTCTTTGCCATCCGCTGGCAGATGGCAAAGAGCTGGCTGATGGCAAATTCCCTGTTTCCTGTAGTGGATACACTTACCTCGCTAGTTATGTCTCTTCCTTTCTCGGACACACGACGGTTGATCTTCCTATGTAGTTATGTTTGCTTACCACAACCATATCTTCTCCCCTCATCATCCTTGAATACCTCCCGACCCGTCTCTCACATGCACGTGCATAGACAGACAGACATCCCCCGCCCTCTCTTATTGATATTGCACTCATGCCCTCCATTTGTCTAGCAGGCCTCTCCCACCATTTGTGAGACGCCACTCCACCACCAATCCTCCGACGCTCTACCTTTGTCTTTTTCCCAACCTTATTCCTCTGCTAGACATATCCATGGATGTCGATCGATCTCCCTCAATACATAGCTAGGTCTCTCTCCTTCCCCACACATATATTAATCGGCCGGTCTCTGCCCCCTCCCCCCCCCCACACACATCGATAGTCGAACGTTGTAGGTAGGTATCCATGCCACGGAGAAAAACTGCACCTATGCCCTCTCAAATTCCAGTAGGCCAGCCGCCCTGTATTTTTGACGTGGGCAAATACAAATTCGATGGCACTCTTTATCGATCGCGCAACCACACACTTCATCCCTGTTTTCAATTCTATCGATATCTCACGTCCATGACTCCGTTTCACACACATTGCATATGTTACATTTTTTTGTTTGAGATATCATCAACACATTGCCTCTGTTTCGCACAAACCATCTCTCTCACACCTACCCACGTACGTACCTGCACCTAAAAAAGAAGTGCACGCAGGACGCACGTACTCACGTCTCGTTCCCGACCACACCCGCGTGGGTAAACGGTGGAGTTCGTTTCTGTACGAAAGGCAACCCACGTGATAATTTGACGCGTGTAGTGGTTGTTTACTCGAAGGAGGGTCGGGTACCACGGCTAGACGGAACAAAGTTCGACTTGACGCATTAGCATTAAATAAAGTTATATATTCCTCTATGGCATGTACAGAATATAAAACGATTGCCATGGGGAAAATGGAAAAATAGGTTTGTCTCTTGTCACACCATCTCACACAAGGCGGCTGTGGCCCCTCTCTCTCAGCGTTGGTCAGTGATCCGGCCGCATCCCGTCCGCCGGCAGAAAGGGAGTATGTGCATCGTCTCTCCGTTCGACGATGTTGAGGCAGCACATCCCGATCTAGGGTACCCGCCGTTCTCTCTAACCAAGCTCCAGCACGGTAGGGCCTTTGCCACTTGCTCGCTGCCGCAGTATGGGCAGATCCCGGCCGCCGGCGCCCTCCTAGTAACATCCCGACGACCCTCAGGTACAGCTTCCTCCGGCCTTGCTCCACTGCCCATCTTCCCACGTTGCTGCATGTGGATCTTCTTTAGTTGTTTGCTTAAATCGTATCTCAGACGGTGTACTTTCCATCTTGCAATCTTGTCCTCAAACCATTTTTGATAAACCACCATGTGCTATCTTTCCCTTATTACATGGAACATGCTTCTTTTTTGTCAGTGTATGTTTCTTCAACTCATGTTATTGGGCAGTAATTGTTTCCTTTCGACCTCCTTTTGCAAACAGGTCCATCCATTTTCACCTCGTTGCTATTGCGACCTTTTGGTGAACTGCACAAATCACTTTTTTCTAAAGAGTGTTTTGTGCAGTTCCACCAAAATGTCACATGGGCAACGTTTTTACATTTCTGTGGGACTGCAGAAAGGGAGATTGGTTTTGCTATCCTCCTCATCCAACTCCGTGCCTAATCTTCTCCAACAAGAAGTTAGTCCTAAAGAGAGATCGTAAGGTGATCGGCTTCTATTTATGTGTGTTATGTTTCATTATCTAGTTCAACTATTATTGTAATCACACTGACTGGATATCTTTGCAAACAGGGATGGTCCGCTTGATTTTAGTGGAGCTGCACAAAATGATCGAATTGTGGTGTCCTTCATACACCTCGTTTTTGGCTACAGAGCTGGGTGAAACTAGCTGCCAAGCAATGAACACTGTGCCAAGGAAATGGAGCCACGCCTACGAACAACATCGATCAATTATATATTTTTTCTTTATTTATACACCTTCTCACAACTTTGTCTGCAGTTGTGATGTGAATATTGGCGTTGATCTGCGAACCATTGAGATGCATTAGCCATGGTAGTTTCATTTGTATTTGATGGAATGTTGTAACGAGATAATCTCAAGGAAAGACACATGAATCCTAAGTTGAAACATTTTTTTCCTGCGGGAACCAAAGTTGAAACCTTCATAGCATCACAATACAATTTCATTAAAATTATGCGTACAAAACAAATCCTGAAGGATTGATAGCAATGCCAGAAACAATTCAACTTCGTTTCGCCGACATGTTGGACATCCTTCATCCGGCTCCACCTGCCATGCAGCAATATTGAGTGCACAACACAACTTCAGGGAAAGATTCACCCTGGTCGTTGCGCCACAGTAGTAATGACTAGTGAGCAGTCAAATCATAGAGCCCCACCTTCGCCACAGTAAGTTGCTCGGACGAAGCAACCATCATTTCTCTGTTCCTTGAATCCGCTGGTACTCCCATATTCCCACAATAATAAGTTGCTCGGGCGAATCAACCATCACTATATCCGCTCACGTGTGATGACCACAGGAGCTATCCATTCAGATTGCATGTAAAACAAATAAAGGTCGATAACTAATGCGGCAAACTTAAAAAAAAAACTAATGCGGCACCTCGGGCCAACGCCGCCAGATCGCATTTTGCGCGAGAAATTACACACCGTGTTTCGTTGACATGTGGTCCCGTTCCAACATATCACTGAGACGACGGCGAGTCCTTTTCTACTAGTATTTCCGAACGGATGTGTAGGCCGGGGCGCCTCTTCGTGTACCATGGCAAACTGGCAACCGTCCACTGACTCTTCGCCGATGAATGGTTGAGTTGAAGTTCATTTCACTGCTTGTTATTTGTTGTGTGATAAAATTTTTAGTGTTTATAATGTATCTCCTCATTGTCAATGTGGGTTGATGACCTATTGTATGTAATAAAATGATATGCCTGTGATAAATTTACTAAATTTATGAATGGCTTTTGAGTCGCTTCTCTGAGTGAGTGGTGCGAAGAGGCAAAAAAATATTTTCCGAATACATAATTGTACGTGCATTGCAACAGGTTGTCGGATGAGGCCAGTCAACAATAGTAGTACACTATTTGTACTAGCTTCACATGCTTCGCGCGTCAGGCAGGTGTTTTTACTGTAGCATTATGTTAATGTGTTCGCTATACGTAACCAACACCTCGAATCCTCGATACTAGTACTATATAAGTAGTAGGAGTAGTAGGGTGGCATGGGCCAGAACAAGCATTCACGTCCAGGAGTACGGCACACGCGACCAGCACGACATCCATCTGACACCATATTTCTTGGAGTCCGTGCTAGAGCAATCTCTTCAACCTCGTCGTTTCTCTAACTCCAGCCATCGCGCGGCGGACGAGGTGGGGGTTTGCCGATAGTCGGTTTCCTCAACTGCGGTCCCAATTGTTAGGCCAACTCCAACGCACGACCCCAAAGGGACCTCCGTTCTGCATGAACTCCAATGATAATTTTGACTAGAAAAGTAAGACTAAAGAAAACAAGAACCACAAGAATACATTTTACTACTAGAAAATATCCAACTTCCATAACTGCTCCTGTAAGTTGGATTAGTGCCTTTTCGATGCATTCATTGTTGATCTGCGAAGCCTCGATCTTGCGTGCTTCTTTCTTCTTCGAGTGTAAAGAAGTAGACATTGCTTCCTCGCATCCTAGTCTCATGTCTATCCTCTATTCTAGTAGGAGTATCAACAAGTGCACTAGTCTCATCTCTAGCCTCTATGCTGGCTAAAAGTGCTAGAACATCTACTAATTGCGCTCTATCAATATATCGATGTACTCTTCTTCCCAATACCAAAACTTGCATCCATTCTACTCCCTCCATTCCACAATACATGCCTTCTATTTGTCAAAATATAGATGTATCTAGACATGTTTAGTATATAGGTACATCCATTTTTGGAAAAATGGATGTCAAGTATTTTGGAACGGAGGGAGTACGCAATAAAATTTTTAAGTTAGCACAACTAGTCTAATCTAAGAGCACAACCGAAGATTTGGTCGGGTTCTTTCTCCTTTTGCCGACACGTGCGACATCCAGCATCCAGGTCGTGTCATGCAAGAAAATAGAGTGGTAGTTGAAGCCACGTGATGTGCATCTTGGGTTAAACTGTAAATAGAATCTTACTACTCCTGAGTAACTCATAAAGCGGCCACCGAAGATCTTCATTGGATTTGTTTTTCATCACCAGCACGTCGAGGTGAAAGATGTGCAGGTTCAGTGGGTCCTCTTGCGTTTTCACTGACATGTGGGACCGCATGTGAGCAAACAGATGATTGGTTCCGCGTGTCCGCTGGCTGGCTGAGAAGAGAGATAGAGGAGGGTTGAGCACGGACTCCAGGAAATTTGTTCTACGTAACCAGCACCTCGATATTCGCGTGTGGTTGTTTCTAGAATAAAAAAGGAGGTACCCCTACTTATGTTACTCCCACTACGCCTAGCCTAAGGTTAGTAGGTGACTATTGCGCTTGGCTCTTCGCCTCTTCCGGAAGTCGATGGTTCTACAGTAGTACTTCTGGCAATCTGACACCAAATGAACTGCTGCACGTCCACCGCTTGTAAGCAAAAGTTACTCCTCGTGCTGCGAGCCACCGCGCACGCGTTGGCGAGGGAGAAGGCGTAATCAAGCTTCTTGTCATTCTGCGAGTTGACGGGACACATCAAAGTTATTTTGTATGTACTCTCTCCAAAAAAGAGCTGACCATGTCATTGCTACCATCTCGTGCTCCGTCATTGAGTACGTGCACTATTCACGTGCCATCGAGGAGAAAAAATATTGTGTAGGTGCCATCGAAGTGCACGACTCACTTACGCACCTGCTTATCTTATTATCTCCATTTTCTTGCATGACATGTGCACCTTGATGCTAGATGTCTCGCATGTTGGGAAAAGGATGAACAAAGCTCACCCAAAAGAAAAGAGTTGAAGAGCCTAGATTCCCCACGACCGAGAAGGAGCAAGGAACCTCGCGGTGGAGCGTTTGCAAGGAATCTTCTGCGTTTTCCCCTGTTTTTTTGCCGCCTGCCCACCTATAAAGAAATAAAAGAACATGAACTTTTCGCTAACCACTAGAAACGGTACATCGGGATGCTAAGTTGAAGATGTTTTATACTCCCTCCGTTCCCAAATATAAGTCTTTTTAGAGATTTCAGTAAGGGACTACATACGAAACAAAATGAGGGAATCTACACTCTAAAATATGTCTACATACATCCGTATGTTGTAGTCTATTTGAAATGGCTAGAAAGACTTATATTTAGGGACGGAGGGAGTAGTTTATATTGAATTATTGATAACCACACAACAAGCCACACATGTACAGGACGCATGCAGCCACGCATGTACACAAGACAATGCACTAACTCCATCCGATCCAACTCATGCACATATGCGCACAACATGGAGCACACAACACACGTATACAACACGTGCATGCACACACGCTCGGCCCCAGAATGCTCGTGAATAACACATGCATGCGCACACACTCGGCAGCATGGAGGCGTGCGCCATCCGCGGCGACGTCCGGTTCATCGTGCTACGGCGAAGCTCGCACGCAACGGCGCCTACGCATCTCTTGCAGCACCTCTTTGCCATTGTTGCTCAACTACTAGTCGGAGACGAAGACGACCGCAGCCTCGGCCTTAGAGCTAGCACTGATGGAAAAACACGCACGCTGCACGCACACGAGCCCGTACGGAGTGCCCACGACGTGGTGGTGGTGCGTCCCCAGTCGCCTCTACTCCTTCTGCGCATGTTGTCTATTAAGGCGGCTGCATGCTAATGATGATGTGGGTGAGATCTTCTAGGACTCAGATGATGACGAGGAAAATTATGAGACACAAGGTGACGTACACCATCAAGGTCCACGGCAAGGGGGTGCTAGTAAGTGCTTAGAGCAAGTACAATAGAGTTGAGTCAGCGGGCTATAAGGAATAAACTAGTATATTTCTGCTTAGTTGGAGGAAAGAGAAGAGAAGACAGAAGGTAAGCGGGCTCTTTGTGAAGAGCCAGCTCTAGCACGTGCTCCTAGCCACTTTGTGAGAATGAAAGGTGGGCCACATAATAAAAAAAAGTAGTACACTCTTTTGATCTACTATTGTACATGTTGACTATAAGATGGGCTGTAAATGACATGGCACTGGCTTATAGCCAGCGGCTGGCTATACTATTAACCATGCTCTTAGATGAGGTTCTAAGTGCATTAAATGGCCTAGTAACTCAAGTCTTCAATGCATAGGTGCTTAGTTTATTGGTGTCACGTCATATTTTGTGCCTACGTGGCATGCTTAGCAGCTATACATGGTGGAGCACTGGGAGAGGCCAAGGCTGGTCATAGTGGGGAGTAACTTATACTGTAACATATTACTATGTTACTCTAAACATCTCTGTAAACCGGAAAGGAGGGAGTAGTCACATAGTCTAGTGTCATATGCAGAGTATGGGAGCACATGATATTTTCCCGTCCGGACCGATCCCAAGTTGGCTTCTCAACTTCTTGGCCCAACAAAAACCCCACACCCCTCCCGCGCGCGCTTCCCGCCCGGCGCCAGCTGAGCCCGCCGCTCCACATTGATGGCAAGTCAGGGCGACGCGACCTCTCACTGCTTCCGCCGTTGAAGCGGCGCGCCGACCAAGGGCACCGCCCGCTGCACGCCCGGCATTTCACACTACATAGTGGAGAGTAACTTTAGAGAAAGTACTACAATTAGATGACATAAGCAGGCTATAAGGATTTAAATATAGTATTTGTGTTTAGTTGAAGGAGAGAGAAGAGAAGTGGATTGTAAACGTGTAGCCAGTTGTACTCCAACATACTTTGTGAGACAAAAGGTGGGGCCATTATTAATGATATAGTATTTATACCAAAGGGAATAACGGACGCCTTAATTCCTCCGTGGTTTTTTCGAGACAAACCTTGGTGGGGCTATTATTGACTTTTTTGGAGCTATTATTGACTTGGACGTGGGGTTTGGGGGCCAAAGGCCTACTATTATACTCGCACGACCGACCTGACATGCTCTACCCTAGCCGTCGATGTATCATATGGTTTCGCACCATTCCAGATCTTAGCGCCGCCACACAATTCTTCTCCAACCCTCCTTCCGGCGTGCACCGCGAGAAGGGACAACAGTCCTTTGAACCCCGCCTTTCGTGATCTTGTACGGGAGAGGGGCGATCAGGTTTTTGGGGAGCACACTCCTGTGATTGCTGCCAGCGACGACTTCCTCAACGACAGCCTTCTTCCCCGACCTCGGTAACCTCTTCATCAATGACATGAGTGACAACATCAACCACATCGGTTCTGCTCCCGCTATACAGTATGTGATTCTGTCCTCCTGGTTTAGTCCCCATCATTACTTTGATGTTTGCAATTGTCGTCATGATCTATTTACTGCTGATTCGGATTAAATCTCATACTAAATTGCTCATATATTCAACAATCCAGTCCAAAAACCTGATTACAGGCAATTTACTCCGAGTGGTTTTGCTGTGCTTTTGAAGCCGCCTACTTTTAAGGAGGTGCAATATAAAAGGTGGCGCACAAGAGCAGTATATTGGTTTCAGATCATGTACTACTATGACGCCACTAAGGGTAAGCCTGAGGGCGATCTTAATCCTACACAACAGGAAGCTTTTCAGAACATGGATACTCTCTTCAAAGCCGCCCTGTGAGTGTTCTTGACAATTCCATTCTGGATTCATATATGTCGTTTGACAGCGGCAAAGACATGTGGGCTGCGCTCGAGGCCACGTTTGGGCCCTCGGGCACTGGCAACGAGTTGTACATCATGGAGCAATTCTGTGACTATAATATGACTGATGAGCGCTCTGTTGTTCAACAGACTCATGAGATACAATCACTCTCTAAGGAACTTGAGTACTTTAAGTGTGTGTTGCCGGACGAATTTGTTGCTGGGACCATCATTGCCAAGCTTCCACCTTCGTGGAATGATTTTGCTACTTCTCTGAAAAACAAGAGACGCGGGTTTTCTATTTTGGATCTCATTAGCACTCTTGATTTTGAGGAGAAGGCGAGAGCAAAAGACACACGTGCTCAGGTCGCTGAGGGAGCTTCTAGTGCCCACATGGTACACGAGAAGAAATTCCAGCCCAACCAGCCCCAAAACAACAAGAACAAATCTCAAGGGAAAGGCAAGTTTGATGCAAAGAACAAGCCGTCACATTCTACCAACTTCAAGAAGAATTCTCATAACGGGAAGGGATACAAACCTCAATTTTGGTAGCACCGCACAAAATTTATATGGCTGCATCTACCTACTGCCAGCTAACCTCATGGTGCTCCACGTATTCCTACATTCGTAACTAGGTACAATGACCACCGCAAGATGAAATTAGCTTATTCGTACGTTGACTTGCTTAATGTAGTGCAGAACGATCCTGTCATGTGTGGAGGAGAAAACAAGTAGTGCAGCCGAAGGTGGAAATCAACCAAGGACTTATGAAATTATATATAATCTTCCTCAGGCAGGTTAGTATCCCCTTCGTCCAGATGATCGAGTTTTGTTATGCCGAGCTATTGATATGTGCTACTGTGTTGCAACACCGTTTAAGTATAGCTACTGTTTTCCTATCTTTTCAGATTTAGGACAATGAATATGATTTCAGGGGAACTGCACAATATGGACTCATGTTGAGTCATCTATATTGCCTCATGTGTTTGCTGCAAATATGTCAGCATCAATTGCAAGATGAGGTAGCTAGCTAGCTGTGGAGTTGCCAACATGCTCAAAGTGCTCGCAAAGCATGCCCAGGAAATTAATGTGTGCGCAGGGAGTCCCTTTGCTCAGAGAAGCATCGACCGATTTTCTTTTTTTCCACACCTTCTCACAGCTTTGTATTGGTTATAGTATGGTGAATCATTGAGATGCATAGACATGATGAACTTTTGTTCTTCTGAATGTTAGTATGCATACCGTATCTTCTGAAACTTAGTTTAATGTGAGTGTCTGCATCCAGTACCACATCCTCTAATTTGGTGGATGCACACAGAGAAAATAAATCTCCTTAATTTACTCCATAACCGCCCTATTAAATAGGCCTAGTAAAAAATCAGGCGCATGCAGTGGCAGGTAGGGATGGCAATTTTATCCATGGATCTGGATACCCATGGATACCCGACCCGGTTGGGCAAGGGTATGGAGCACATTTCTGCCCATGGGTCCATGGATATGGATACCCATGAACAACTGGGTTGGACTCAGTTATAGTTTTTGCTCCATGGATATCCAATGGATACCCGTATGACATGTGGGGCCATATGCCAGTGACAGTAGATAGAACGAATCAATGGGAAATGGCAGGCAATATGCAGCTGGTGCCACAAGTTATATGCTACAAAATCAACCTCTGGTATATCACACTGAATGACTCATCGTATTACTCGTTGCCTACTTATGCATGTAGCTTATGTTGGCATTTGTGAGTGAATGATGATGAGTTAATTTGATCTTTGGGAAGGCTTCATGCTGACTTCTCTATGCCCATGGAGCTCCATGGGTATGTGGATATCCAGCGGGTTTGGGCATGGGCACAAGTTGTGCCCGTGGATAATTTGGTGGATGGGCAGAGGGTAGGAAGATGGGTCATGGGTTGGATTTGGACCAGCTCCACCCGCCCCAAACCCGACCCATTGCCATCCATAGTGGCAGGCGGGCACATGCATCCTGCATGCATGGCCAGTCAGCCAAGTCCATGCGCCAGCTCCGATGCAGCAACGCATAAGAAGAGAGCGGTTCTTGGGAAAAAGCGAGTAGTTAGTGCAGCGGTCCTTAGAGCATGGTTAATAGTATAGCCAGCTGCTGGCTATAAGCCAGTGCCATGTCATCTACAACCCATCTTATAGTCAACATGTACAATAGTAGATCAAAAGAGTGTACTACTTTTTTATTATGTGGCCCACCTTTCATTCTCACAAAGTGCCTAGGAGCACGTGCTAGAGCTGGCTCTTCACGAAGAGCCTGCTTACCTTCTCTCTCCTCTTCTCTTTCCTACAACTAAGCAGAAATATACTAGTTTATTCTTTATAGCCCGCTGACTCAACTCTATCGTACTTGCTCTTATAAACACGAACAGCTCGCTCTCCCGCTTCCGTCTCCCCCCCCAATTCCCCCCGCTCCCCAATCTTCCTCACTCGTCCAGAAAACCCCGCTCACCTTCTTCCTCACTCGTACAAAAAACGCCTACTCCTCTTCTTCCACTCCTACAGAAATCCCCAGCCCTCCTTCTTCCCCACTCGCACTGCCACTAGGCTCGTCTCTGGCTACTCTGCTCAAACCCGTGAGCTCAGTGCAACGCCCACAAGGAAAATGGAGTCGGTGGCCCCAACTCCAAGAAGATGAGGCCCGAGCCAGCGGCGACGCCGGTTGTAGACCCCGCACCCGGTAGCACGGGGAGAAGCGGCGAGCCCCCCCCCCCCCACCCGGATCTGACAAACCGGTAGAATCTCCGGTGGAACGCATCAGCGATCTCCTGTGGACCGCTTCTCCCCACCCGGTAGCGCGGGGAGAAGCGGCGAGCCCCCCCCCCACCCGGATCTGACGAACCGGTACAATCTCCGGTGGACCGCATCAGCGATCTCCCGGACGTCATCCTTTAGGAGATCATCTTGCTTCTCCCCACCAAGGATTGCTGCCGCACACAAGTCCTCTCAACTCGGTGACGCCCTCTATGGCGCACTGTGCCCCTCAATCTCGACTGTCTTCACATATCTCTCCTTCGTGAATTTGGTCTCCTCAGAGCCATCGTCTCTTCTCACCAGCAGGGCCCCGTTCAATGCCTCTGCATCTCGACACGCTACCTGCTGTCCATAGCCGGCAAGGTGGACGCTTGGCTGACATCCCCTGAATTCGGAAAGCTCCAGCAGTTTGAGTTGTACCATTACCACAAAAGTTTCATACGATGAACACACCAAGAATTCGTTCCCACACCACCGTTGTCCATATTGTGGTTTTCCTCCTCTCTCCATACCGCCACCTTCGCCCGGTGCCATCTACCAGACGATCTGGTACAAATGCTTCGACTTCTACTTCTAAAAAAACTTTCACTTGTGGTGGTTTATCTGTAGGAGGCCTCACCGCACAGCATCATCCACTCCAGTTGCCCTGCCCTGGAGCGCTTGCTGATTGTTTTAGGAATAGAAATCGGTATCAGTTGTCTCCAAATAAAGTCGCCTCACCTTAAAAGCATTGGAATTTGTTTTAAAGGACAGCAGCTAATCATCGAAGATGCCCTTCACTTGAAAGGTTGCTCCTTCATAATTGTTATACACCTTCACAAATAACTGTCGTCTCTGCGCCCAAACTGGAGACCATGGGTGTAATTCGTGACCCGTTTAATAATCACAAGGAGTTGGTGTTTGGCTCCTCACTTTTTCAGGTACCGTATATTATCATCTACACATTTGTAATCATATGATGCATTTTTCATTTGTGTGCATAAGTTTTATATCATCTTGGAGTACACTTTGGGTACTAATATTATGTTATATGCACAATGAAGAGTTCGTCCATTGATAGCCTATCAATGTTGCTGGATTCTGTCAAGATCATATATATCAGAATGTATAGTTTTGATCTAGACATAATTATTGGCTTGCTGCAATGCTTTCGATCTCTGGAGAATTTATACAAAGAGGTGATGATTTCATGCACATTGAAAGCCCGTATATATTGTACTAGAATTAATTGTTCAGCTGTCGTTCTTTCGACATACTCTTTTTTCAGACCTTAACTGTTTTCAATCTTCATGTCTACTTAGGCAGAACCACATGGAGAAAAACATATAACCAATCGGTGGTGTAATAAGCACAAGGATTTTCTCAGTTCCCATGACATTCGTTTGAGGACAATAACGATGGGACGATATGCATCCAACCAGGCAAACAGAAGCTTTGTCACATTCTTCCTGTTGAATGCGAGGTTACTATTGTCCATGTGTCTTAATTTTTACAGCAAGAGATTTCTCACGGACGGACATGTTGAATAGCAAAAAAAAGTTTCAGGTGGACAAATGGGCTTCTAAACGTGCTCGGCTTCTATTTGCAACAAGTTGTAGTCATCCTGGAATAATTATTTTTGCACAGGATGTTGATTTTATGGATCAGACCGATCCATTTGTTTGTGACTGCAAAAAAGAGTGGTTGGGTTAGATGTTACTGTCATGTTCAATCTGGGTTATGTCTAAAAATTTGATGAACAATTAATCCTTGGGCTTTTTGTACCATTTGTATGCTTGAGTTGCATGTTGTTGCCCTCGTACTCCCCTCCACCTGCCACTACACTGCCGCATCTTCCATGGCTGCTGTTCGTTCCCGTCCGAGGCCTCGCCGTCGTTCTCCGCCTTGCTTCGCTCGCTGTGCCCGCCGCCGTTTGGCATTATCAAGATGGTCAACAACCAAGAGGAATCAGGAGATGACTGTACGTGGAGAGGCTGACAGTAGGGACCCACCACGGTCATTGCATTTCGCAAGTAGGTGCCTCGTTATTACAAGCCAAAAAAATACTTCCTCCTAATTGTTTGACAACTAGGTCCCATATGCCATTGTCAATGTAGTCAATAAACGAGAAAATTACACAACGAGCGGATAACACCAGGGACTCAGCAGCTCGCCCAGTTGTTTTTTAGTTTCAGATACGGAGCTCAACTGCGCGCTATGCGGGGGCTATGGCCCGTCTAGCCCACGCTTACGCTTTTATTAAGCACATGACGAGCCCAGTTGATATATTTTTTCTTTCTGAAATTGGCTAGCCCAATTCTTTTTTTTGGAGAATACCAAAACTGAGGCCTACTTGCTTTTCTCAGCCCTGCTGTGCTACAAATCTTTTAAGACGAGGATGGATGTAAGTTGTAAGAAATGGGCTTCCCCAGAAAATGGGCTATAAGTTGTAAGAAATGGGCTGTAAATTTTTAAACCAAAGCAAACCGGCAATTGCATTAAAATATCATTTTTCAGGATTTCTCTACTCTCTACTCTTACTAGTATGTATGCACGTGCAATGCACGTTTTAACTTTATGGGGTGAGTTTTGGTAGGGAAAAACATAGACTTACTGATTGTTTCAAAGCAAAAAATTCTTGATTTATAGATGCTGAAATAAATTTATTATAAAGAAAGTACGAATTAATATATGTAATCCCACAATTTGTTAATAAAGAATCCTGCAAAAAATGTTAATAAAAAAGAATTAAAAATGAATTTAACTTTACTTTATGTTTCTCCCTCAAAACCATTTTTTATGCTCAACTCGTTGCCAACCTGAAGCTACAACATGTCTGGCCCAAAGAGGAATTAGTTTGGGCCACATCTCTTGAGAAGTATCAGGCGGTTCATTCTAGAACATGATGGATGCAACAAGCATGCACTGTTCACTGCGAATCCCACTATTTTCAGCCGTTGGATCTAGGACATAAATGGTTAGGATTGATTGTCCGCTCCTATTCAAAACTCATACACTATATAGTAGTATAGATAAAAACCAAAGCCAACTGGCAATTACGTTAAAATATCATATTTTCTCCCACAAGATAAACTACTCATACAAATGCATCTTCATGTTCCGTGCAACGAACGGGCATCTTGCTAGTTAAGATTCTAAATTTCATTCATTTTTTTGTGGAGAATTTTTTTTTGAATTTTATTTTGATATAATGTTTTGAAAATTATTTTTAACGTGACTCCAAATTTCGTGATTAAAAGAGTTCGGACCCCACCGAAATATGCAAAATTTCGTGCCTAGAATATATGGTCTAAAATGCTAATAAAAAGAATATGGGCTTCAAATATCCTTAAGAATTAGCAAATGGGTTGTAAATTATTGAAAATAATGGATAATGGGATATATGCTGTTTTCCACAGATTTGGAGGCTGACTTCTGGGCCTACTAGGTTGACGATGACGCTGTCCTAAAATATTTTTGATGCGTACGCAAGGCTTTGTCAACTTAGTCAACACACAGCAGTGACTGTTGGATGTCCATCCAACGGCCGCCATGCTTCTTCAATCTCTGATCTTCCTGCTCCAGCCACCCAAACCAGCGTCGGCGGGACTGCCTGCTCCCTCCTCCCGTGGCTGGCTGTGCTGCCGCCAGGACATCCCTCTAACCACCCACACATCCTGTTATTTTCCGGCGATGTCAGCCTCACCCCGCAGCGGACCAGTCAGCACTCGTACTCCCCTCAGCGTGGGCATCCGCTGCGGTGGCTTCGTCGGCTCCAGGTGGTTCTCTTCCTGGGCCTCGCCCTCGTCCACGGCATTTGTGCTCTCGGTCCGGCGAGGTCAACATGGTCAACAAACAACCACCATCGGAAGAGGCTGTTAGTAGGGGCCCACACAGGGAAATGCCTCCTTATTACACGCAAAATAATGATTCCTCCATTTGATAGCTGGGACCCACCGGAAGGGCCTCTGTATTTCGCGAAAAAAATGTTCCCCCCGCTTTCAGCTCGGACCCACCGAAAATGCCTCTTTATTACGCACAAAAAAATGAATACTCCCCCTGCTAGCTGGGACTCACCTTGGGGGAGGCTGACTTGTGGGCTACTAAGTTGACGGGGACAGAGGACTTTGTTAACTTAGTCAATATGAACGATTCTAGCTCCAGTGACCGTACGATGTCCATCCAAGGGTCGTAGGGCTTCTTCAACCTCTGGTCTTCGTGTTCTAGCCGCCCAAAGCAGCGCTGGTCGTGCCGCATGCTCCTGCCTCCCGTGGCCGGCTGTGATGCCGCGGAGGTCTCATCGCCCCCTACTACTCCCACCGCTGGCCAGGCCATCCCTCTACTCACCCACACCCCCTGTTTTTCTGCGGCGACGACAGCCTCACACCGCAGCCGAACCAGTGAACCCTCGTACTCCTCTTCGCGTGGGCATCCACTGGTGTGTCTTCCCAGGCTCTGCGTCGTCCCCTTCCTAGGCCTCGCCGTCGTCCACCGCCGTGGTGCTCTCGGCGCGGCGTGGTCAATGTGGTCAACGACCGACTTCCATCAAAAGAGTACTGTACATGGAGAGGCTGACAGCTGGGTCCACGGCAGCCGCAAGGAAGTGCCTCCTTATTACGCGCAAAATAATTATTCCTCCACCTGACAGCGGGGATCCATCGGACGGGCCACCGTATTTCACGAAAATGATTCGCCCCCTGACTGCTGGGACCCACCAGCTACATCTTCGCACGCAAGGAAGTGCGTCCGGGAAAAAAACGATTCGCCCCCCTGACTGCTGGGACACACCATCTACATCTTTGCACGCAAGGAAGTGCCTGACAGTTGGGACCCACCTGGTCGAAGCGTACGTAGCGTTGTCATTCTGGTCGCGAACGTGTACGTACATACTGGTGGATGTAGAGGCACGCACGTGTCGTAGTAGAGGCGCACACGTGTCATAGTAGAGGCACGCATGTAGCATGTACACGTACGTACAGCAGCCAGTGTGCAAGAAAAAAAGTATGACCACATATATGTACATACAAGCGGGGTCTCGAACGCCTACTCGCGCATACGTACGGCCAGGGCTCGTGTACATGGCTGGTTTGGAACGGAGAAACAATGTCGTTGTCGTGTTCATGGGGAGCCAACTGGCTGGGTCGGAACGGAATGCATCGTCGTGTTCATCGAGAGGGCTTGGATGGAACAGGCGATGGAAACAAGGCCTGGCATACCGCAGAACGGAGGAAAGGCTTTGTGTTCGACCGGTCACGTTCGAAACGGGATCCTGTTCATCGGGAGGGGTCTGGCGTACCGCAAAACATAGAAAATGGACCTCCTACGGTCGAAACGGGGGTCCTATTGATCGGGAGGGGTATGGCGTACCGAAAAACGGACGAAACGGACTTGTGTTGGAGCGCTACGGTCGAAACGGGGCTCCTGTTCATCAGGAGGGGTGTTGCGTACCGCAAAATGAGACTCCACGGGATATTGTTCATCTCCACCGTCGACCTCCTCCAGCCTCCATGGGCTACTGTCCATCGACCGTCGACCTCCTCCAGCCCCCACCTGTGACTATTCATCCACGGACTTCTGTTCATCCAGCCTCCACCGCGCGCTACTCCACCGGCTACTGTTCAACCACCCCTCTCCACGGGCTCCTGTTCAACCACCCCTCCACGGGCTTCTAAACGTGCTCGGCTTCTATTTGCAACAAGTTGTAGTCATCCTGGAATAATTATTTTTGCACAGGATGTTGATTTTATGGATCAGACCGATCCATTTGTTTGTGACTGCAAAAAAGAGTGGTTGGGTTAGATGTTACTGTCATGTTCAATCTGGGTTTTGTCTAAAAATTTGATGAACAATTAATCCTTGGGCGTTTTGTACCATTTGTATGCTTGAGTTGCATGTTGTTGCCCTCGTACTCCCCTCCACCTACCACTACACTGTCGCATCTTCCATGGATGTTGTTCGTTCCCGTCCGAGGCCTCGCCGTCGTTCTCCGCCTTGGTTCGCTCGCTGTGCCCGCCGCCGTCTGGCGTTATCAAGATGGTCAACAACCAAGAGGAATCAGGAGATGACTGTACGTGGAGAGGCTGACAGTAGGGACCCACCAAGATCATTGCATTTCGCAAGTAGGTGCCTCGTTATTACAAGCCAAAAAAAATACTTCCTCCTAATTGTTTGACAACTAGGTCCCATGCCATTGTCAATGTAGTCAATAAACGAGAAAATTACACAACGAGCGCATAACACCAGGGACTCAGCAGCTCGCCCAGTTGTTTTTTAGTTTCAGATACGGAGCTCAACTGCGCGCTATGCGGGGGCTATGGCCCGTCTAGCCCACGCTTACGCTTTTATTAAGCACATGACGAGCCCAGTTGATATATTTTTTCTTTCTGAAATTGGCTAGCCCGGTTCTTTTTTTTGGAGAATACCAAAACTGAGGCCTACTTGCTTTTCTCAGCCCTGCTGTGCTACAAATCCTTTCAAGACGAGGATGGATGTAAGTTGTAAGAAATGGGCTTCCCCAGAAAATGGGCTATAAGTTGTAAGAAATGGGCTGTAAATTTTTAAACCAAAGCAAACCGGCAATTGCATTAAAATATCATTTTTTCAGGATTTCTCTACTCTCTACTCTTACTAGTATGTATGCACGTGCAATGCACGTTTTAACTTTATGGGGTGAGTTTTGGTAGGGAAAAACATAGACTTACTGATTGTTTCAAAGCAAAAAATTCTTGATTTATAGATGCTGAAATAAATTTATTATAAAGAAAGTATGAATTAATATATGTAATCCCACAATTTGTTAATAAAGAATCCTGCAAAAAATGTTAATAAAAAAGAATTAAAAATGAATTTAACTTTACTTTATGTTTCTCCCTCAAAACCATTTTTTATGCTCAACTCGTTGCCAACCTGAAGCTACAACATGTCTGGCCCAAAGAGGAATTAGTTTGGGCCACATCTCTTGAGAAGTATCAGGCGGTTCATTCTAGAACATGATGGATGCAACAACCATGCACTGTTCACTGCGAATCTCACTATTTTCAGCCGTTGGATCTAGGACATAAATGGTTAGGATTGATTGTCCGCTCCTATTCAAAACTCATACACTATATAGTAGTATAGATAAAAACCAAAGCCAACTGGCAATTACATTAAAATATCATCTTTTCTCCCACAAGATAAACTACTCATACAAATGCATCTTCATGTTCCGTGCAACGAACGGGCATCTTGCTAGTTAAGATTCTAAATTTCATTCATTTTTTTGTGGAGAATTGTTTTTTGAATTTTATTTTGATATAATTTTTTGAAAATTATTTTTAACGTGAATGAAAATTTCGTGATTAAAAGAGTTCTGACCCCACCGAAATATAAAAAATTTCGTGCCCGGAATATATGGTCTGTAATGCTAATAAAAAGAATATGGGCTTCAAATATCCTTAAGAATTAGCAAATGGGTTGTAAATTATTGAAAATAATGGATAATGGGATGTATGCTGTTTTCCACAGATTTGGAGGCTGACTTCTGGGCCTACTAGGTTGACGATGACGCTGTCCTAAAATATTTTTGACGCGTACGCAAGGCTTTGTCAACTTAGTCAACACACATCAGTGACTGTTGGATGTCCATCCAACGGCCGCCATGCTTCTTCAATCTCTGATCTTCCTGCTCCAGCCGCCCAAACCAGCGTCGGCGGGACTGCCTGCTCCCTCCTCCCGTGGCTGGTTGTGCTGCCGCCAGGACATCCCTCTAACCACCCACACATCCTGTTATTTTCCGGCGACGTCAGCCTCACCCCGCAGCCGACCAGTCAGCGCTCGTACTCCCCTCAGCGTGGGCATCCGCTGCGGTGGCTTCGTCGGCTCCGGGTGGTTCTCTTCCTGGGCCTCGCCCTCGTCCACGGCATTTGTGCTCTCGGTGCGGCGAGGTCAACATGGTCAACAAACAACAACCATCGGAAGAGGCTGACAGTAGGGGCCCACACAGGGAAATGCCTCCTTATTATGTGCAAAATAATGATTCCTCCATTTTATAGCTGGGACCCACCGGAAGGGCCCCTGTATTTCGCAAAAAAATGTTCCCCCCGCTGTCAGCTCGAACCCACCGGAAATGCCTCCTTATTACGCACAAAAAAATGAATACTCCCCCTGCTAGCTGGGACTCACCTTGGGGGAGGCTGACTTGTGGGCTACTAAGTTGAGGGGACAGAGGGCTTTGTCAACTTAGTCAATATGAACGATTCTAGCTCCAGTGACCGTACGATGTCCATCCAAGGGCCGTAGTGCTTCTTCAACCTCTGGTCTTCGTGCTCTAGCCGCCCAAAGCAGCGCTGGTCGTGCCGCATGCTCCTGCCTCCCGTGGCCGGCTGTGATGCCGCGGAGGCCTCACCGCCCCCTACTACTCCCACCGCTGGCCAGGCCATCCCTCTACTCACCCACACCCCCTGTTTTTTGGCGGCGGCGACAGCCTCACACCGCAGCCGAACCAGTGAACCCTCGTACTCCTCTTCGCGTGGGCATCCACTGTTGTGTCTTCCCCGGCTCTGCGTCGTCCCCTTCCTAGGCCTCGCCGTCGTCCACCGCCGTGGTGCTCTCGGCGCGGCGTGGTCAATGTGGTCAACGACCGACTTCCATCAGAAGAGTACTATACGTGGAGAGGCTGACAGCTGGGTCCACGGCAGCCGCAAGGAAGTGCCTCCTTATTACGCGCAAAATAATTATTCCTCCACCTGACAGCGGGGATCCACCGGACGGGCCACCATATTTCACGAAAATGATTCGCCCCCTGACTGTTGGGACCCACCAGCTACATCTTCACACGCAAGGAAGTGCGTCCGGGAAAAAAAACGATTCGCCCCCCTGACTGCTGGGACCCACCATCTACATCTTCGCACGCAAGGAAGTGCCTGATAGTCGGTACCCACCTGGTCGAAGCGTACGTAGCGTTGACATTCTAGTCGCGAACGTGTACGTACATACTGGTGGATGTAGAGGCGCGCACGTGTCGTAGAAGAGACGCACACGTGTCATAGTAGAGGCGCGCATGTAGCATGTACACGTACGTACAACAGCCAGTGTGCAAGAAAAAAAGTACGACCACGTATATGTACATACAGGCGGGGTCTCGAACGCCTACTCACGCATACGTATGGCCAGGGCTCATGTACATGGCTGTTTTGGAACGGGGAAACAGTGTCGTCGTCGTGTTCATGGGGAGCCAACCGGCTGGGTCGGAACGGAATGCATCGTCGTGTTCATCGGGAGGGCTTGGATGGAACAGGCAATGGAAACAAGGCCTGGCATACCGGAGAACAGAGGAAACGGCCTTGTGTTCGACCGGCCACGTTCGAAACGGGATCCTGTTCATCGGGAGGGGTCTGGCGTACTGCACAACGTAGGAAATGGACCTCCTACGGTCGAAACGGGGGTCCTGTTGATCGGGAGGGGTATGGTGTACCGCAAAACGGACGAAACGAACTTGTGTTGGAGCGCTACGGTCGAAACGGGGGTCCTGTTCATCGGGAGGGGTGTGGCGTACCGCAAAACAGGACTCCACGGGATATTGTTCATCTCCACCGTCGACCTCCTCCAACCTCCACGGGCTACTGTTCAGCCACCGTCGACCTCCTCCAGCCTCCACCTGTGACTGTTCATCCACGGGCTTCTGTTCGTCCAGCCTCCATCGCGCGCTACTCCACCACTACTGTTCAACCACCCCTCTCCACGGGCTCCTGTTCAACCACCCCTCCACGGGCTACTGTTCATCCACCCCTCCACCATCTATTGTTCATCCAGCCCTCCACGGGGTCGTCCTGTTCATCCAGCCCTCCACGGGGTCCTGTTCATCCAGCCCCAACCGGCCCGATCAATCGGGGTCCTGTTCATCTAGAAGCAACGCCACGGGGTCTGTTCATCCACCCCCACCGCTCACTGTTCATCCACCCCCCCGCCCCCGCAATGCTCACTGTTCATCCAGAGGCAGCATCGATCGGCTCCAGTTAGCAGCAGTAGCGAAGGAATAGCTCGATCGCTCGGGTTCCATTAGAGCCCAACGCCTCGCTCGGGTTCAGTTAGAACCAACGCGCATACAAGCGCGTACGTGTACGAGAGAAACGCGCATCGCTCGGCCCCCGACCACCCACCGTAACCGGGAACTCGCCGAAATTTTCCTCGCCCTCGCTTCTACCACGGTTTTTTCCGTCATGGACGGCCCAAAGAATGTCATGCAGTTGTATCTCCAGCCCGCCCAGGACAAAAAGCCCATTTTCTTTCATGATTTTTTTCATAGAAGTAGGAGCCCACCACATCTATGATGATACCGGGTTTTGTCACAATTATCATCATAGAAGTGTCATAAGTATGACAGAAAAAAATGCGTTCGGTCCAAAATGTCACGGATGTGTCTTTTTTTTGTAGTGCATTCTCGATGTTTCGTCCACGGAGGCAGACCGACTGCGTGTTTGGGGTGAGGTAGGAGGCCCCATCCCGAGCAGGGTCACTCGGGAGGAGGTTATTGCGTTTGGAGGGATTCCGGATCCGGTCTCTGAGGGGCGATGGTTGAGCTGCCATCTCCAGGATCATCCGGAGGTTGACGACATACAACAGCGGTGCGCCATGAGGGCGGCCAAGCTTCGTGACGTTGAGGTCACTACTGGTATGTCGGTTAATACCTCTAATTCCATTTTGCATTTTTCTAATGATGAGATTATTAATAATGCAAACCAATTAGGAGTTTCACTAGGTAGTAATGATAGTGAAATTTCAAATTCCGTCAATGATATCCTAGATTTAGAGGCAGAGCGGGCTTTAGAGATGATTCATAACTTAGATGCGGTTAAACCCATGAACGATTCCGATTTTAAAGCTTTGGGGGTAAGGGTTCTCAATAATGTTTGTGCAGATCTTGTACCACCTCTACCGGAGTCTGAGGAGGAGGATGATACATCTGAGAATGTCGTGGTTAGACCTTCTAAGCCTGGTTGTAAGGACCGGATGGAGTGTCATAACAAACCTAAATGCAAGTGGAAGTGGAAGATATACCCGGCTTCCGCAGTGCGTAGGAGTGCTAGGATCCATACGGCTAAAAAATTCATGACGAAATATGGAAGGAATCTTTTGGGATAGCAGAGGTCTGAAAGACTTGGCTAAAAGAAGGTTTCTTGCTTGAACAAGATGAAGGAACGATTTTAGGGTAGGAGAACCTAAAATTATACATTACCGAGTATTACAAGCAGTTGTTTGGGCCTCCAGAGGAGAACTGTGTCTCTCTGGATGAGTCTAGGATTGAGGATGTTCCTCAACTTACTGTTGTTGAGAATGATATTTTGGCTACTCCTTTTCCGGAGAAAGAGGTGTTTGAGGCCATCTCGCAGATGAAAGATAATAAGGCTCCCGGCCCGGATGGTTTTCCGGCAGATTTTTATAAGAAGTGCTGGCATATTATTAAGGGGGGTTTGTTGTCGTTGTTCCATGATTTATTCTCTGGACAGCTTCAACTTTTTCAACTGAATTTTGGAACTATAACACTACTTCCTAAGAAAACAGAGGCGGTGAGAATTAAGCAATTCAGGCCTATCTGTCTTCTTAATGTTAGTTTCAAAAAAATTACCAAGGTCGGGACTAATAGGCTCACGCAGATTGCGCATTCTGTGGTGTAGCATTCCCAAACTGCTTTCATGCCGGATAGGAACATCCTTGAAGGGGTTCTGGTCCTTCATGAAACGCTCCACGAGATTCACATGAAAAAACTAGATGGGGTTGTTTTCAAGGTGGATTTCGAGAAAGCATACGATAAAGTCAAATGGCCTTTCCTTCAACAGGCCTTACACATGAAGGGTTTTGATGAAGTCTGGCGACGCCAGGTAGAATCTTTCACACAAAAAGGGAGTGTTGGAATTAAAGTGAATGATGACATAGGTCATTATTTCTAGACACACAAGGGCCTGAGACAAGGTGATCCAATGTCTCCTATTCTGTTCAACATTGTGGTTGATATGTTGGCAATTTTGATAGGTAGGGCAAAGGAGGCAGGTCAGGTGGGTGGCTTGGTGCCTCATCTAGTTGATGGAGGTGTGACCATCCTGCAGTACGCTGATGATACGATCATATTTATGGAGCAGGACTTGGCAAAAACAAAAAATACGAAGCTGGTATTATGCTTATTTGAACAATTGACCAGATTGAAGATTAAATTTCATAAAAGCGAGTTTTTCTGTTTTGGTAGAGCCAATGAGGAACAAGAGGCTTATAGGCAATTGTTTGGATGTGAATTGGGGACTTTACCTTTCATGTACTTAGGTATACCCATTCACCATCGTAAGCTGACAAACAGAGAATGAAAGTGTATCGAGGATCGGTTTGAGAAGAAACTAAGTTGCTGGAAGGGCAAACTCATGTCATACGGAGGCCGATTGATACTTATTAATTCGGTACTCACGAGTATGGCTATGTTTCTCTTGTCCTTCTTCGAAGTACCAGTTGGTGTTAGGAAAAGGCTGGATTTCTATCGATCCCGATTCTTCTGGCAGAGTGATGAACTAAAGAGAAAATACAGACTCGCCAAATGGGATATCATCTGTAGGCCAAAGGACCAGGGGGGCCTTGGCGTTGAGAATCTTGAAGTCAAGAACATATGTCTTCTCAGTAAGTGGATGTATAAGTTGTCTGTTGAGACTTAGGCCACGTGGGTGCAGATTCTCTGTAGTAAGTATCTGCAGTCCAAAACTTTGTCCTAGGTGACAGTGAGACTGACTGACTCGCCTTTTTGGAAGGAGCTTCTGAGAGTCAAAGCAGCCTTCTTTAATAGGACAAAGTTTATAGTTCGTAATGGTACTACCATGCGCTTCTAGGAGGATACTTGGCTTGGTGAAATGCCGCTGGCGCTTTAGTATCCGTCCCTGTATAGTATTGTTCAACGACGTGATGCCTTTGTTGCAACGATAATGCAGTCCATTCCCCTTAATATTCAATTTAGGAGGACGCTTGTTGGCTACCGGTGGGAAGCGTGGCTTCATTTGGTGAGTAGATTGATGGAGGTTCAGCTAGCTCATCAGTCTGATCAGTTGTGCTGGAAGCTTACTAGGTATGGACAGTTCATAGTTAAATCGATGTATATCGATGTCATCAACTCTAGCGCCATTCCTAGTTCCAAATATGTTTGGAAAGTCAAAGTTCCTTTGAAAATTAAAGTGTTTATGTGGTTTGTACATAAACAAGTCATATTAACAAAGGATAACTTGGTAAAGTGCAACTGGACATGATCTACTAGGTGTAGTTTTTGTGATCGGGATGAAACTATCAAGCACCTTTTCTTTGTTTGCCCGCTGGCCAAAGTTTTGTGGCAGACGGTGCACATTGCCTTTAACATTTCTCCTCCGAATTCTGTCAGTACGTTATTTAGAATGTGGCTTGTTGGGATAGAGTCCGAAACAGCTAGACACATTCGCGTAGGAGTATGTGCTTTGTTGTGGGCAATTTGGAACTGCAGAACTGATTTGGCTTTTAACAGAACAACAAATATTCATTTTTTGCAGGTTTTATTCCGAGCCACTGCACTGATCCGTATGTGCTCGTTACTCACTCCGACGGAGCCCAGAGAGCGTTTGGTTACTGGATCTATCCGATGGGAGATGGTAGCATGGGATATCTTCAACCGGTTTAGATGGCGGTCATGTAATAGGATAGGGCAATTAGTTTTCCTATCTTTGTTATGCTAGCCGGTTGTGGCTTCTTGGCTCTTTTGTTTTTGGCGTTGTGGCTCTTTGTGAGCTTGCCGTTACTTTATTTTCAGACTTTAAGACTTTGTTGAACCTATTTGCTTTCTATAAAGGTGGTTGTATGCATCCTCCAGATGCAGAGGCCGGGGAGTCCCCCCTTTTCAAAAAAAAAACAATTGAAGTGGCGAGACCTGACATAGCCAATGCAGCTCCATCCTTGACAAACACATGCATGCATGCAATTGGAATCAAACACACCAATTGTTGAAGAAACCACTTACTGCATCCTTGTCGCCCCATGTCTTTGTATTGTATGAGCTCCATGTGTTGGGGATGTACACGGAACGGAAGGGTATTTCTCAACTTCCCAATGGTGGAGAACGCGGTTGCAGGGCATGGTGGCGTGGTGTGGCAGCTTGGATGTGGTGGCGATGTGGCGGTCATGAAGCTGTCGTGTGGTGCGGCAGCCCCACCGATGGCGACTTTTTGTTCTTGTTCACAATGTTACAATGCCGTCTCTTTTGCCGAGCATATGAACTTGGCAAATCATCTGTGCCAAGTGGCAACAACGCTGCCTCTCCGCTTTGTTCCGTTTGGTCTTTTTTTTATGTTGTGTACTGGCTTTTGACACTCAGCAAATGCGCAACCAAAAAAAATACTCGGCAAGGAGCCCTTTGCTGGAAGTGTGTATGCCAATTGTAAACTTCGGCAAAGCCTTTTCAAAGTGTTTTTCATCCTTATTTGGCACTAAACTAACAATTTGATTCCAGTAGTGATACGTCGGGCACTAAACAATACACATCAACTCTATAAGTCAGGTTCTAATTACTGACGTGGCAACCAACAACATGTTACAAAACTATAAGCCAAAAGTTGACAGTGAGCACCAGTGTCAATGTCAGGCACAAAATACCTGCATATTTCATCATATTAAAACTAGCTTATCTTTCTAGTTTGATATGAATCATATCACTACCTGCATATTTCGTCATGCTAAAACTACCTTACCTTTCTTGTTTGATATGAATCATATCACTACTAGAAAACCATATGAAACCATAAACTGAGCCAATAGAAGAAATAATCTGCATTACTTGTATATATCTTCGAGCTAGAATCTAATGTTCGATGCGTACGGAACAAAAAATATGCATGATTTCTAGGCCAGTTATTCCAAAAACCACATGAAATGGTACTTCATTGTACCCATCTTATTATTGTTTATAAGCAACTAGTGGAGCTTGCTGCAGCCCCAGGTGATAGGAAGCAGCTCATGGCTTGCGAATCTTATAATGTCCATAAGGATCTATAAGGAGGCATCCAACACAGGATGTGAATGGATTATTCATTAATAATTATTAAGAAATAGCAGGAGCTCTGTCTTGTATACAAGCATTCATATGTAGCTAATTGCGAAACAATAGCTACGGGGCATAAGGGTAAGGAAGAAAACAAATTACCACATAGGCTATGTAATCACAAGGAAAGAAACAACAATGTACTAGCCAGATGAACATTCATGACCAGCAGGCAGGGATGACAATGCCGGTTTGGAGATAATCAAGATGATCACTAGGTGATCGTTCAACTGTTGAGAACACCTTGAGTACTTGTTGCATCGTTGGACGGTGTGATGGATCAGGCTCTATGCACCGGACAGTGACAACGATCAGTTGAAACATCTCACCCGCGATCTCAGCTCGCGGGAGTGGGAGCCGTGTGTCCAGTAAATTCTGAAGTAATGTAGTTTTTTCGACAATGGGTGAAAGGAAATCACCTGGATGATGTCCCATGAACAACTCTAGAACCAGCACTCCGAAGCTATAAATATCACACTTCTCGGTCACCCTTGTTGTGTATGCAAGCTCTGAAGAAATATCAACATTTGAGAGTCAGTTTTGCTACATCTATCATCTAAGTACATTGATCAATAAAAACTCTTCTAGTATGTTTATCTAAAAGTACCAACATAGTGATATAATTTTACCTGGGGCAAGATATCCTTTTGTCCCGGCAAGATTTGTGTAGTTTGACCCATTCACATCTAGTATTTTTGCTAGACCAAAATTTGAGATGCAAGCTTTAAATTCCCGATCAAGCAAAACATTGTTGCTCTTTATATCTCTGTGGACTATCGGTGCAAAGCAACCGTGATGCATGTATGACAAAGCATGAGCAACATCCCTTGCAATATTTAACCTCCTCGCCCAATCCATTTCAACTGCAGTTCCCATACAATTTGAAGTTGCTCCTAAGCTCCCTCTGTTCATGTATTCATATACAAGGAATCTTCCCTGAGTTGCAGAGCAGTAACCAAATAACTTTGCAATGTTGTGATGTCGAATGTGCACCAATGAGTGTATTTCACGGTTAAATTGCTCATTGTCTTCTGCCACATGGATCTTCTTCACTGCAAATAATTCACCTGTTGGTAACTGAGCCCTATAGACAGATCCATTCCCTCCAGATCCGATGCAAAAAAGCATCGCTGAAATTGTTTGTGGCATCAACAATTTTCCTGTACACATCTTCCCCATCAAAGTTCCAGATGGCGAACATCATGGTCTGTTGTACTTCATTTGATGTTTCTATCTCATTTTTCTTCCTTTTGCAATGCCATGTTACTAGTGTAATGACAAACACAAAAGATATAACAACTGGTATAATAACTAGTAAACTAGCATCAAACTTTTTCCCTTGTTTACTACCTCGAGGAAGGTCACAAGGGGGCAAACCTTTCACAACACCACACAATTTCTTATTATTCCTGAACCATATGATTGGAGCTTCTTCAAAAAACCTAGTATGCGGCACTGATCCTTCTAGTTTGTTGTACGACACATCCATCAATAGGAGACTGGTCATGCTTCGAAATGATGGTGGAATGCTGTCGTTCAGTGCATTGTGAGAAAGATTCAAGGCTTCAAGCATACGAAGACCGCCTAACAATCTTGGAATAGAGCCAACAATTGAATTGTCACTTAGATCCAACATACCTTGTAGGTTTACTAACATCCCAAGTTCGATAGGAATTGTACCATTCAGGTGATTGTGTGTCAACTTTAGAAAGTGAATCTTTAGGCAGTGCTCAATTGATCTTGGTATTTGTCCAGTTAGGTTGTTTGATGACAAATCTAGATACTCCAAGTTGTTCAGTGATCCAATTTCTTGTGGCATATTTCCCTGGAACAAGTTACCAGAGAGGCTCAAGTTAAACAACATCGTTACATTGCTGATTTCTCTCGGAATCTGTCCTTCAAGCTTGTTTGACGAAACATCAAGTATCCCCAGCTGAGTTAATTTCCCTATACTTGATGGTATTACTCCAGTTATATTGTTATTTGATGCACGTAACACAGTAAGTTTGTAGCACTCACCCCAAAGATGAGATAATCTGCCGAACAATTTATTTGAACTGACATCAATATAGAGAAGATTTGGATAAGCTCCCATCCCGGCGATATCTCCTTCAAGGTTATTTCGTTCAAGTCGAACCCTTACTAGGCTCTTACAACTTAGCAAGCTTGATGGTAAGGGTCCAACCAGGTTGTTGCCAGTAGCAGCCAAATGCTGTAGCTGACCTCCCACACAAAGGTTGAATGGCAAGGCGCCTGATAGGTTGTTAAAAGCGAGGTCCAACTTAATCAGACTCATTAACTTGACAATTCCTTGAGGTATAGGTCCTGACAGTTGGTTCTTGTAAAGGTACAAGAGAGTGAGGTTTGTCAAATTCCCTACGGTTATTGGGATAGAACCAGAGAGTGTGTTTTCTTGAAGAGCCAAATTCTCTAACTTCACAAGGTTACCTAATTCTTGTAGAATTTGACCAGAAAGTCTGTTCTCCCAAAGGCGTAAGAAAGTGAGCTTGGTCAAATTACATAAATTTCTTGGAATGGAACCTGAGAGTGTGTTTTTTTGAAGAGACAAACCCTCTAAGTTCACAAGGTAACCTAATTCCTGTGGAATTTTTCTGAAAAGTTTGTTGTTCCAAAGCTACAAGCTGTTGAGTTTTGTCAAATTCCCTAAGATGTCTGGGATGGAACCAGAGAGTGTGTTTTCACTAAGATCCAAGACCTCTAAGTTCACTTGGTAACCTAATTCTTGTGGAATTTGCCCTGAAAGTTCATTTTGGCAAAGGTTCAAGGTGGCGAGTTTTGTCAAACCACCGATGTTGCTTGGGATTGAGCCGGAAAGATTATTGCTTGACAGATCTAATGTAACTAAGTGAGTTAGGTGGCCTATTTCAGAAGGGATGTGACCAACTAAGTGATTGATTGACAAGTTGAGGGTCACAAGATTACTACTCATTTTATCTAATTGTGTTGAGCCTCTTATCTGGTTGCCTTGCAGGAGCAGACTTTAGAGGCCCTTGAGAATCTTGATGCCGGGAGGGATGCCCCCGGAGAGCTGGTTGTGAGAGAGGTCGAGACTTGTCAGCGTCATCAGCACTGTGAAGTTGAGCAACTCCAACGTCCCTCTAAGCTGCATCCCCCTCAAGGAGATGCCGCTGATCACGGGCCGGCGCTGGTGCACCGTGCAGCTGACGCCGTGCCAGCTGCAGAGCGCGGACGTGTTCTCCCAGGACGTCAGGGCCTGCTGACTCTGGTTGCTGAGGCTGGCTTTCCAAGCGAGGAGTGCCCTCGCTTGTACTCTGTTAGAATATAATCTTGCTTGCCCCGTCAGCATTGTACTCAAAATATCAGGCTGTCGGCAAGTGCAACGCATGAGCTAGTTGAATGCTGGAAAATATCTAGGTGCATGTCGGCGGAGCTTAGCTGTCAAGGAAGTGTACTCCCTCCGTCCGTGAATAAGTGTACATCTACTATTTGTCTTAAGTCAAAGTTTTATAATTTTGATCAACTTTTTAGAAAAGAGTAGTAGTATATATGACATCAAATTGATATATTATAAAAATACATTTCAAAAAGAGTCTAGTGATACTAATTTAGTGTCATAAATGTTGCTACTTTTTTCTATAAAGTTTGTCAAAATTTCAAAATTTTGACTTAGCACAAAAGTTAGATGTACACTTATTCGCGGATGGAGGGAATACGTGTTACTAGTAGAAAGGTGCATGCATGAGCTGGACATGCAAGCAATAAATTCTAGTATGTGGTAGGTTCCAGTGTGTGTACGTGGCTGTACACGTGCAGCTCACAGCGATCTTGTAATCCCCTATATAAGGACTAGAGTCCTTCGGTTGTAAGATAGTCAGAAAACAAGAAATAAAGCTTCCAAGTAGTACTAGTACGTGAGCTTCTCTATCACTAGTGCATGTGTGCGTGTGTTCACTGATTCAACTACATATATGTGCAGCAGCTGCATCTTCTCTCTTTGCTGCTCTCCAATTCTCTTCGCTTGATCCTGGGAAGCTAGATACCCTGTAGTCTAGCTAACATACTCCGGTGCCCGGGGTGAGTGCGTCGACCATCATCAGCAGCAGCGGTAGAAGTGCGGCGAGAGAGGCGAGCAGTTTGGGTCGCTCAGTCTTCATGACTAGCATTTTGGTTTTGATGGAAATTGCACCGGTGGTTGGCGAGAGGGGTAAATTGAGTACTTAGAGCTTGTTGGCCCAGACCCAACGCCGAGTACTTTCCGACGACGGTGATATGACCGACGACGAACGACGATGAAGCGAAGCAACGCTGGTTGAACTTGGTTCCTGCCCCAAGCGGCCAGACCTTCGAGCAATCAATTAGCAACACCGAGATAAGACTCGCACGTACACAACCTGCTGAACGATCTTTGCTTTGATCGTTACAGCGCTACTAGTAGTAACGTGCGTGTAGACGATTCGGCTGATTGCCACAGGAGCGTATCGCTCCTGGTTTGATTTGTATTACTTCACAAAATTGATAATACAAGGGGTAGGGGTACACGCATATAAATATGCTCAAGATAGACTAGAAGCTAACCTACTCGGTCTCTACTTCTAATCCTACCCGGTGACTGTTTCTGTGTACGAGCCGGACACAGTGCCACGCACATCGTGGTTATTCCAACAATCACCCCCCTAAACACGACGTCGTCATGTCACAGCTCGATGCTGACCCAAGCCTTGGTTAGGATGTCCGCCAGCTGATCATCCGTGCAACCGTAGTTGACCTTCGTCATCCCTTCTTTCACGCAATCCTTTATGTAAAGATACATCGTATCAATGTGCCTGCTCCTGTCATGCCGAACTGTATCCTCGCGTAGAAAAGACGTAGACTCACTGTCAACGTTGAGCACCACTTGCTCCGGATCTCGATCCATGAGATCACTGTGTAGCCGTCCTAGCCACACACCTTGGCACTCTGCTTCACTTGAAGTCGATGCCACCACTTTCTGCTTTCGTGATAGCCAACTTACTATGCTTTCACCAAGGAAATATGCCACGTCCGAGGTGCACTTACGGTCGCCAACAATTCCTTCCTTGCCACTACCACTGTAGCTAATTAGTTTCACCATCTCCTTCTTGCTCATCTCAAGACGAGGTTCCATTGAAGCGACAATGTGATTGCAATCTTTCATGCCACGGCTTTCAAGTATCTTCCTTGCATATGCCTCCTGGCATAGTGTGATCCCCTTCGGCTTTTGATGTACCTCAATCCCGAGGTTGCAACTCAATAAACCTAGATCATCCATCTTGAAAAGCTCCTTCATTTGTAGCTTAAACTTTGCAATCGCCTCTTCATCTGCTCCAGTTATCAACAGATCGTCGACGTAGATGCCAACCAGTAGACGATCCCTGACTTCACCTCTCTTGTACATTGCATGCTCTAGTGGGGCTTTCTCAAATCCAAGAGAAATCAATGTTCGATCTAGTTTGATGTTCCATTCCCGAGGTCCTTGCCATAGCCCATACAAGATTTTATGTAACTTCAGTACCTTGTGCTCTTCTCCCTCTTTGATGAAACCCGGCGGTTGATTCACATACACGTCTCCTTCTATCTCGCTGTTCAAAAACGCGGATTTTACATCCATGTGATGTACTTTCCATGATTCCTGAGCCGCGAGAGCGATGAGTAATCTCACCGACTCCATCTTTGCAATGGGAACGAACACTTCTTTGAAGTCCATACTTTCCTCTTGCATGTATCCTTTGGCCACTAGCCTCGCTTTGTGCTTCATGCACCCTTCGACATATTTCTTGATCTTGAAGTCCCACTTGATCTCTATAGCCTTTTCATTGTTGGGAAGATCCACAAGCTTCCATGCATTATTGTCGTGGATCGACCTCAACTCCTCTTCCATGGCCTGACGCCAACACTCCATCGTATTTGCGTCATTAAAATCTGTCATTTCCTCGGCACTTAGACACTGCCATCCACTCCTCATCTTTGCCGGGTCAATCTTTCGAAGAGCTTGCTTCGAATATTGTTGTAACACCGGTTGCGGAAGTACGGACGTGGGTGGCTGTGTCCTTTCCTCCATTACTATCGGAGACGACGTGCTATTTTCTGCTACGCACTTTACTTTTGGCGAAGCAAAAATTCCAACGTGAGCTCCCAAAGCTAGGCTTCCTTTTCCTGGTACAGTGTATGGACTGCTTCCTGATGGCAATACTGAGCTGCACCCTCCAGCCGTATAGGCTACTTGTGGAGTTTCACCATGGGATGGGACAAGCCCACCTCGACCTGCTCCTTGCCCTCCTGCTGGGGGCGTACTACTACCCGTACGTGGGCTGCAGCAGCCTTCGTATCCATCGCTTGGTACTTTTCTGCTACCTTCTAGCCTTGTGGATTGTTCATTTTCTGAGACATGGAGTGCCGCGTCGTGGCCACCAACTCCATGTATCTGCACCATCAAGCTAGCTGCGCTTGCATTCGATACACCAGCGACTTCCAGTTCGTTCGTAGCCGCTGCACTCGCAGGCTAGGTCCACGCAGTAGGTAAATGATCGGCCATTCATCGGCCATTCATCCTCGTCATCTAATCCATTAACTAGACTCGGCACCGCGATTACAGTCTAGTCATTGGAAAACTTTGAATACGTCAAGCAAATTGCATGGAGCAGTGTGCATACATGATGATCACATTTGTCCAATCAATGTGTCGCCCGGTTCCACCAAAACTACGATCACAATGGTGTCTACTAGTGTCCTATCTGGCTAGTCAACGTCGACAAGTTTGCGGGACAAAAAACTCGAAGGCATTGTCTCGCTCCGCAAAAATTTACTCCTCCCGCTTGGAGATTCCCGACCAGCCAGGGACGTCCATGGGTGCCTGTTGAGATGGCAGTGCATCGGAGGCCGACGGCGTGCCGGAGCTGGGCGTGCCGGTCCTGTGGTATAGTAGATCTGAAACAGATAAAAACAAGGAATAATGTTCTAGATGGTGTTCTTGGCGAGCAGTCTTCAGACCACCGTGCATTGCCAACATCAATGGGGTAATTTACTCTTAACTTCCAAATTTGTTGAGGTAGATAAGAATTACTTTGCAGTACCACTGATTTAGTTTTTAAAGTATGGAATAATGTTTTCCATATCATTCATATGGATTTGCACATATATCTATTTGTCGGAAACTTCTATTTAGAAATTAGAATAATAACCTTAGCAATAGTCAGTCCAAGAACTAATCTGCATTTTAGATAAAATTTCTATTAGAACAATTCATGGACAAATTTCTTTTATAACAATTCATGGACAAATTTCTTGTAGTCACCTGTCTCAAGGATGTCTAGTGATAGATTCCTTTGTACAGTACAATACCTGACATTAAACATAGCTTTTGCATTTTCAACGATGTCTTGTGATAGATTCCTTCATAGGCCATTACATATACTTGCAAAACAGTTACAATGCAGGGCTGGCGGCCACGACTTGACGGACTTGGTGGGATGCTGCGTGCGCTCACTGGTGCACGGCCATGGCGCAGGGGCTCGGCGGGCTGGGCGCGGATCTGCGCGCCCTGCGTCAGGGCGCGGGCGTCTAGTGCGTGCAGAGGGTCCTGCGGCGCAGATCTGCTGCCTGCGCGTTGCGGCAAGGGCGCCGGTGCAAAGGGAGTGCGAGGGGATCGGCGGTGGGCGGCTCCATGCCGCGGGTGCTCCGACGCGCAAGGGGCTGTGCAGAGGCGCGGGAGCAGCGCAAGGGGACCGTGCAGAGGGACGGTGGCGGCGCGGGGTGGCCCAGCTGGCGCGGATATGCCGTGTGTGGGTCGCACCGAGGCGACAGGGAGGCAGCGGCAGGGAAGCTCGGCAGGTGGGCGTGAGGGGCTGCGGCTCAGGCGAGGCTGGGCAGGGAGGCTCGGCGGATGTGCGCAGGAGGTCCGGGCAGCACGGATCTGCGGCTGGGTGGCCACCTGCTCCGGCGTGGTGGAGGCCCGTCATGGTGCTGCTTCTCTGGCGGGGCGCGTGGTGGAGGGGCTCGGGCTGCCTGTTTGGCACTCGGGCGGCGACTTCGGCTGCGAGGATGATTGGTGGGCTTGTCGGTGCCGGTGCGGGATGATGTGCAACCGAGGTGATGTGGGAGCTCGGGTGAAGACCCTGTCTCGGCCCTGTGCCGTGATCAGCGATGGCGGCGGCTGTGGCCGTCGTGACCTTCCTGGAGGCTTCGCTGATTTGCTGCCGCACTCCCCTCGCATGGATCCGGCCATCTTGGCCTCTTCAGGGGAAACCCTAGATCTTATGATCGGATGATGACGGCACCTTGGTGTCGTTTTCCCTCTTGGGGGCTTCGTCTTGGAGCTCGGCATCGGCAAGCGGGGCCGGTGGTTGGTGGCGTCCAGGCTTCTGTGGCAACGATGATGGTGGGAGCAATGTCGGCGACGCGGCAATGGTTGCGGTAGTCGGCTCTTCTTCGGCGTCTCCACGGTATTGCCTCGTTTTGCTTGTTGCTATGGAGTCGAAGCTGCGGCGGCGAGGCCCTGTGGTATACGATGACTGGCTGCAAGTTGACTGGCTGCAAGTTGCCCGTTCGGCGATCTCCCGTGGCGCCAGCCGTGCCTGGTTTTGTCCTACTGAGTTCTCCGTCAGAGTTGGAGTTGCGCTGTCTGGCCGCAGGAGGCTGAGGTTTTGGCATCGATCTTCATGCACCTTCACGTGTCCACTACAGTGTGGGTTGAGTAAACGATCGCTTACGGTAAAGTGGGAGTCGTTTCCTCAGAGTGTAGGGATGGCGATGACGCCTCTAGGGGAGGAGTGATGACGATGACGCCTGCGTGCGGTCTCGTCGAGGCCCTCTTTGGAGTGGTGTGCGTGGGGCTTTCTATGTGTGCCGCTCAGCGGTTGCGAGGGTTTTAGCCCGGTTCTCCATAATTAACTGGGCAATCTGGTTTTCGCTCGGTTTTTCCTAATTAACCGAGCAACTCTCTTCTGCTTAATTAATTGATGGGGCAAAACTTTTGCCTCCGTTTAAAAAAAAGTGTTTATTGTTACATTTCAAATATACACATATATGTTGATTATTATTAATATGACATTTATACTGAAGGCCCCTGAGTTTTAGTTCGCCCCGGGGCCCCAAAATATCAGGACCTGCCCTGCATCCATGCTAATGTTGCTTATGAGACCCGTTTCCATTGTTGATGACGATGGTGACTACATTTTAATTATTAATCACTGGCCAATGTGAGAAAGTAATCGAGGTAGTAATGCTAACGGCAGCTCTCGCTCATATTGGTTGAATTATAACACTTGGTCAATAATGAACACTTGACCATTCACTAAACATATCTTGTTCTACTCTCACACGCTATCAGCGATTTCTGACCGGTGCCATTCAACAGTGTCATAAGTTATCGAGCCAAGTCTTCCCTGTGTTCCTCACTTATAGTGTTTAACTTATCAAGTCTACATCGTGTTACATACACAGACATAGTATTTGTTGGAGTCGGTATGGATCGCTGTATACGTAACGTTGCCAACTCGTTTGAATATCCGCAAATTTGCAGGAACAAGTACTATAGAGGAAGTAGTCAACATCACAAACAAAACACTAGCATTTTTCGACAAAAAAACCAGCTAGCCTGTGGTTATAGATTACTTTTTTTTTGAAACAACGAGCCTACTCGTCGATTTTCATTAAAGAAACCACCAGCATCAAGGTTTTACAAAATTCAGAAACAAAAGACCACAGCCTGAGAACACACCCAGCTGCCGGTGTAGAACAGCACAGGCCAGCAAACTGATCTTACATAACCTATTACAAGCGAGAGGCCCGAAGGAGAAGAAAGGGAAGCGACAACCAAACAAACGTCAGCGTTACTCGTTTACCATTTTATAGACTAAAGATTACAAAGATTACAAGGAACTCCACCTCACAAATTGGATCAGAACAGAAAACACCTTAGGGCACCTGTTTGATCCTCTCCAATCCTTTTCCTCGAGGGATTGCATCCGTAGTTTTTGGCAATAATCTCTTCAGGCACCTGTTTGATCCTCTCCACACCAAGCTCAGTTCTTCTTTTGTCTTGTGGTTTCTGCAATATACTCCATGCATTAAGTTTAAAACAGAACCTCTATCTAAAGATGCGGCCACAGATTACAGTTAGATGAATAACTGGAAAACGAGAAAATTTTGTAATCACGCAGGATAATATATGGACCATTTCCAATTTTATTTTTCCCAAAACCATATGAAATGGTGCTTCATTCTATCCAGCATATTCTTACCTCTAAGTCAAGTGCCAGAAAGAGCTAAATGTACCTTTGAACATCATGAAATGGCTACAACGATCCCAAAAGGAGACATCTGACGAAGGATCCAAAAAGTATTATGAAATAGCAAGAGCTCTGCAATACAATCATCCATACCCCTCGCGTGACCCCCTTGCGTCGTCTCCTCAGGGCACCTCCCGTTTTCTACTTGGTTTTGCGGGCGCGAGTTGTGGAGGCTGAGTGAGTGTTGGATGATGCTCAACTGGCTGAGCCAGTTCCCCATGGTTTAAAATCATGGTCTGGAATCACTGGTCGCTGTTTGAGCTGGACAAGGTTGTTGCGACATCTATGGTCTGGAATTCCACGGGTCTACCGATTGTCCCGCTATATACTTTTCTTCTGGGACCGGACAAAGATCTTCTAACTTTTTTTTGAGCATCAGTACAGACACAAGCGCTCATATACACGCGCATACACTCATCCCTATGAACACACACACGCACACCCTACCCCTATGAGCACCTCTGAGAGACTGAGCCGGCATATCGTCTTGAGATTTACAAAGTCACCGTAGGCGCCTCGTCGTCGATGGGAACGTCTCCTCCCACTAAAAGCGCATCGCCGGAAATCCTGAAATAAATCCAGGAATAATGCGAGCACCAGGATTTGAACCCTGGTGGGTTGGAGATACCACTGTCCACCTAACCAACTCAACCACAGGTTGATTCGCGACAAAGATCTTCTAACTAGTCGACGTGCCGCCTATCTCAAGAGGTTTGGTTACTGACGAACAATCACCATGTGGAGCCGTTTACTGGTCTATGATTCGTAACGGTTATTAATTAGTCCAGTTGTCCTGTTTTCTATGAATTCCACTGATTCACTTGCCTCCATCCATGTGCTACTTAATAGACGAATACGCTGAAACAGTTATGAATATATTTTTTGGAAATACGAGATATTTGTTATAAGCACCGTTCCGTATTTAAAAATTTGAGCAATATACATGTGAAATATCAACCATCGAATAAAACCAAGGCTGTAATAGATACAACATCGTGAAGCAAACAAAAGGGCGACACGATATGAAACAACTGCGGTTTTGGTTAATAAAATATGTTAGCTTACTCTTAGCAGCTGTGTTATGGGTTGATATATATAATCGAAAAGGTGCTATAGCATCCGGGAGTTCAGACTCCCTTAGGCCCTTCCAATGCTCCACCTTGTACAGGTGCTAAGCCTTTCATGTAGTAAAAAATCTGATGTGGCTTGTTATTTAAGAGGAGAGATGAGTGTTGTGACTTCAAAAAAAATAATGCTAAGCGCGTGAACCTAAGCAAAATATTTAAAAGAAGGAAGCCCACCAATACATGAAGAGCTTTAATTGCTAAATTATTAAATGAAGCAAGGTTAGCAACTACTCCCTCCGTCCGGAAAAACTTGTCCCAAGCTTGTTTGTCAAATGGATGTATCTAGCACCAACTTGGTGCTAGATACATCCATTTGAGGGACAAATTTTTCCGGACGAAAAGAGTATAAGCTAAGCATCTATGCATTGAAGAGTTTAGTTGCTAAGCTATTTAATATGCTTAGCACCTCATCTAAGCATTTATGCATTGGTAGCAGCCTTATCTGCCTGTTCAGCTCCACTGAGATTCGTGCTATGGTTTGCACATGAGCATACGATTTGCAGTACTACAGTACTTAAACAAGCCATTTAAGATAAAGAACGGTCTAGGCAACAGGCGCCAGGCCTATGCGTTGGCTGGCAGCAGGTCAAGCGTGTCTGTTCGATGAGACTACCCATAACCGGTGCATGTTAGCCACGGTCCAACATGCATGCAGTAATTTTTTGGAGTTGTCAGATTACTTATGTAAAGAGCTATGTGGCTTCTTCTGTATCTCTTTTCCAAACAATATTTTTGTAAACCAGAGTATATACATTGCTCATAGAAGATCCCACTGAGTAGTAAAATGTAAGTAGCCTTTTTCTACTTTGGTGTTTGCTCCTGTTGCTTCAGACACTTACAGGCACTCTAGCGGTAGCCACTCCTCGTTTCTTTTTATTAGTGGGCTTACCATCTCTCATTATTATACAGTTTCAACATGTCCAAGGAGACAGGTCTTTTCGACATGTCTTTTCAACGTCTCAGATAATGGTTGGAATCCAAACAGTGCCCGTCTAGTCCCGGTATGGCTTGAAAAGTGTCCAGCGCCATGCGTTTGGCGACGACAAGCCTGTTAAACAAAAGATAGCTACTGTACTCTGATACATATCCCCAAGCATCGAATTGCGGTGCACCCGTCTCAAACTGCTTTCATGCCGGATAGAAACATCCTAAAAGGGATTATGGTCCTCCATGAAGCGCTTCATGAAATTCATACGAAAAAACTAGAAGGGTGGTTTTCAAAGTGGATTTTGAAAAAGCGTATGATAAGATAAAATGACCATTTCTGCAGCAGGCCTTGCGTATGAAAGGATTCGATCAGTCTTGGTGGGACCAGGTAGATTCTTTCACACAAAAAGGAAGTGTCGGACTCAAAGTGAATGATGATATAGGTCATTATTTTCAGACACAGAAGGGTCTAAGACAAGGAGATCCGATGTCACCGATTCTATTCAACATTATGGTCGACATGTTCACAATCCTAATAGAAAGGGCTAAGGATGACGGCCAGGTAGGTGGCCACATTCCACATTTAGTTGACGGAGGAGTGTCTATCCTACAGTATGCTGATGATACTATTATATTCATGGAGCATGATTTGGCGAAAGCAAGAAACATGAAGCTTGTGTTGTGCTTGTTCGAACAATTGTCGGGGTTAAAGATTAACTTTCATAAAAGTGAATTGTTCTGCTTTGGAAGAGCTAAAGAAGAACAAGAATCTTATAAGGAATTGTTCGGGTGCGAATTGGGGTCTTTACCCTTCACGTATTTGGGTATACCAATCCACCATCGTAAGCTCTCCAACAAAGAGTGGAAGTGCACTGAGGATCGATTTGAAAAAAACTAAGCTGCTGGAAGGGCAAGCTTATCTCATATGGAGGACGACTGATTCTGATTAATTCGGTTCTCACAAGTATGCCTATGTTTCTTTTGTATTTTTTGAAGTACCGGTTGGAGTACGAAAAAGGCTAGATTTCTATCGATCGCGCTTTTTCTGGCAGAGCGATGAAGTAAAACGAAAATATAGACTCACTAAATGGGATATCATTTGCAGGCCGAAAGACCAAGGGGGTCTAGGCATTGAAAATTTAGAGGTAAAGAACAGATGTCTTCTCAGCAAGTGGCTGTATAAGATATCTGTAGAGACGGATGAAACTTGGGCCCAGATTCTGCGTAATAAATACCTTCAATCCAAAACCTTGTCCCAGGTGACGGTACGACCGACTGATTCGCCATTTTGGAAAGGACTGATAAAAGTGAAATCAGCCTTTTTTAACAGGACAAAATTTGTTGTTGGAACTGGTACTTCCAGAAGATTCTGGGAGGATACATGGCTAGGGGAGACGCCCCTTGCACTTCAATATCCTTCTCTCTATAATATCGTTTAGCGAAGAGATGCTTACGTCGCAACAGTATTATAGTCCAACCCTCTTAATATTCAATTTAGGAGGACGCTAGCAGGAAACCGTTGGGAAGTTTGGCTCCATCTCGTGAGAAGATTGATGGATGTCCATCTTTCTCAACAGCCCGATCAGTTGCACTGGAAACTAACTAAGAATGGAGACTTTTCGGTTAAATCCATGTATTTGGATATTATCAACGCTAGCACTATTCCTAATTCGAAACATGTCTGGAAAATCAAAGTGCCTTTAAAAATCAAAGTGTTTATGTGGTTTGTCCATAAACATGTCATTCTAACTAAGGACAATTTGACAAAACGCAACTGGAGTGGATCTAAACGATGCAGTTTTTATGATTCTGATGAATCAATCAAACACCTCTTTCTCGACTGCCCTTTGGCAAAGATTTTGTGGAGATCGGTTCACATAGCTTTTAATATTACTCCTCCAGATTCTATCAACACGTTATTTGGGACGTGACTAGATGGGATAGATGCACCAACTGCGAGACATATCCGTGTAGGAGTATGTGCTTTATTATGGGCTATGTGGAACTGCATGAACGACTTGATTTTTAACTATACAACAAATATTCATTTCTTACTGGTTATCTTCAGGGCCATTACACTAATCCGTATGTGGTCGCTACTCACTCTGACGGAGGCCAGGGAGTGTTTGGTTACTGGATCTATCCGATGGGAGATGGTAGCTCGGGCTATCTTCAACCGGTTTGGATGGCGGTCATGTAATAGGATAGGTGTTTAGTGTCCTATCTTATATTATGTCTGCCGGTTGTGGCTTTCCTGTGTTTGCTTTATTGCTCTTTTTTTTGTGAGCCTTTCTTTCTTTTTGGAGACTTTAAGACTTATGTTGGACCTTATGACTTTTAATAATATGGCTGTATGCATCGTCATGATGCAGAGGCCGGGGCAAACCCCTTTTCAAAAAAAAGCATGGAATTGTAAATGTACAGTACTAATAAAAGAGTGTCTGGACACCCCGGGTACTGAAAATCCATTCCCTATATATAATCGGGGTGTAATAATGCTTCCTTTCCTTTGTAATAAGGGGATGAGTGGCTACGGGCTGCCTAGAGTCTTTATAGCTGAGATACTAGTACAGACTCTGATGGACAAGACAACTACTGGATTTTGGTGTGGACACCATCTAAGTGTCGGCATTTCAAGACTTGTTCAAAGAAAATATATATTTGCACATCGAAAAAATAGGCTCTTCCGTTTTGGTACTAGGCGAATCTCATTGGGTAATTTCCTTTGACATTCTGGATTACTTCCGTATGAATGAATGTTCCCTTTTTCAGTAAAAATGGAAGCTAATCTTCTTCCTCTAATGCAGATAAGTATGTTGATTGGGAAGGGAACAACTATGTGGAGACTGACACTGGATTGTAACTTGCTGGATAACTACTACAGTCATGTGTTTTGGTATGCACCAGTGAAGGTAAGCATCAACATGGAGCATACTTACATAGTTAGTATTCGATCCCTAACCTCTTGGTAAGTACTGTATCTAAACACTGTGTAACTCCAATTGTTCTGCAGCCAAGTGTGACAATATACAGTCTTAACTGTCCTTCACATTGCAAAAGGCACATGAATTTCTGTATCATGGTGGTGTTACTCGATCTGTGATCCCATGGTAAGTTACACAACAATGTTATCGGAGAGTTTTGAACCGCCTTCCGCACATTGTCCACCTTTTGCACATTGTTTACATTAGTTACTACTGCCTCCGTAAAGAAATATACCAAAAAAGGCTTTAGCCCCGTTTTATATATAAAGTAATGATCAGAGGTATAAATCTCGATACAACACGCCATCAACCCACACAACACACACCCAAGGCAAGATACAAGGGTGCCGATGCACCGCAACACTACTCAATCGACCATCAAGTACACTACAGATGAGCCAAAAGAACCACTTGAGGCCGACAAGGACGTCCCGAGACCTAGCCAAGGAGAAGAAGTGAAGCGGGACAATGACGAAGCATGGACTCCAAGGCGGTGCCTTCAAAAAGGGCACGACACCGAATAGTCATCACCGCTCGATCCCGAAGATCAACTTTTTACCCGAAGCAACATGGAGAGAAGGGAACACCATGACGGAGCCTTCATGAAGGAAACAACTCACGCGGCCGCCGCCACCGTCGACGGGAGAAGACCGAGCAAATTATGCAGTCCGGTTTTAACCCTCCGCCAAACCACCATGCTACGTCAAACATCACCAACCATGCTATCCCGTGTGGCCATGGTTGCCCGACCGCACCAAAGACGCGCGCTCTATCCATGAATACCGCGTCTCCCACCGCCCGCGGCACCCCCCCCCCCCCATCCAAGCAACTCCGTGAACACCCAAATGCCTAGGCTTTGGCCTTATTGGCAGCCTAGCAGCAGCGGCGGAATGGATTGGCGCGGGTGAGACTAGTCAGAATGGAGAGTAACATACACTAGTAACATACACATATCTCTAGACTATATTACTACCTTCACATTAGATAGTAACATAAGTGTGGTGTCATGCAAATCTTCATTTATTAGGTTATAGACACATATTGTATTGGGACATGTGGTGTTACAGTAACTAATTAAGTTACTGAAACTATCTCTCTCCTTATTAACTCATTGTCACATAAGCAAATTTGTTGAGTTGATTTTACTGCTGAAACTACTCCCACTGTGACTGGTATGAAGACACCGCGGGTGCCAGATGCGGGGCCTCATTATCCGAGGAGGCTTGGCAGGAGAAATGGGAGCCGCTGGATCCGACGTCAGCCGGTGACCAACACGGCGCCAGGGTGAAGCGGCGTTGCCCCCCGACTCTCATTCCAGAAGCGCAAATATTCGGATCTGGCTAGTTTGTACTACTTGTTCCTCACGATTAATTAACCATAACTATTAACTGCTCGTGCCCAATTAGGAGGCGAAGGATAAAGTTGCTTAGTGATGTCTAAAGATAATCTCTTCCAAAAAAAAATTGACGATGCTGAGGCAAGAGACCTGACGATTTCCGGCTTCTAATCCTTTTTTGCTCCTCTTCGAGTACTACTTTATCTACTTTGTTGGCACAGGCCCCGTACTCCGAGTACTTTCCGGCATATGTATACGACGCGATTCGTCGGCATGTACTTTCGGCCGAGAGATATACGCGCACGTATTGATTTCTGGAGATCCTACGTTGCCAAGCTAGCTAGTTGGATGCTGGATGGATTCGAGGTGGGATAATTTAAAAACACAATCAGGGGGCCAAATTCAAACCCTAATTAGTACATCGCTTTTCTTTCTCCTGAAGAAAGAAAAAGGCGATCTAGCTTCCAGCGCTAGCGGACTCGCTTCCGCCGCCGGCCTCCGGCGGCTCCCCTCCGCCAGCGACTTTGGTCGTTGGTGGTGAGGGGGGTCGCCGGATCCACGCGTGTGGATCGTTTTTTAGGTTCTCGTAGTTTAGGTTTTTAGGTTGTTCATCGTTTTTGCTTCGGCGACGGCGATGACGGCGCTGAATAAAGTTTGTTCATATCCTACTCCGATGAGGCGATCGGTCCTGTGGTTGGGGACGGATTTGGAAATCAGTCTGTTCAAACAAGGATGGCGTGGCGGCGGCGTCATCCTCGTGATGGACTTGTGTCCTCGGGCTCCGCCGTTGCGACGGCGTTTGCTCCAGCGCCGGCGTGGAGCTTGGGAGGTAGTCCAGAAGCGGATGCAGATTGTGGTCTGCATCGGCGTCATCTGGAAGATGGTGGATCGTGTGCTGGGTTCGTGGTTCGTGGTTGGCAGGTATGATCTTCTCCTCCGGCGTCTTAGTCGTGTGGGGGTGCCAGATCTGGAGTTCGATGGCGTGTCCGGGGTGTTGCTCCGGTCTGATTCGTTCAACGGTAATGGTTTCACTTTTGGTGAACCACCTTGGAGGTCCGCAAAGCTGCATATCAGCGATGGAGCCGCTTCGAGCTCGGGTGTGAAGGTGATCCGTCATTGGTTCCTTTGGTGGCTGCTATGGTGGTCCAGGAGGCCTATGGCGGGCATTGGTGTCAAGTTCAAAGGTTTCTTCGGTCTTGATTGTAATTTTACTTCTTGGCTGTTGTTCCTTTGTGCAAAGGCTATCGTTTTGCTGTCTTTTCAGTTTTACTAGGTCGGTTTGTACGTGGCTTGTACTATGATCCTTATGATATAAATGAGACACATATTACCATGCAAAAAAAAGATGCTGGATGGATTCTCAAGCTAGCTAGCGCAGGCACGTACGTAACACCTTGCCGTCGACTTGATCGATCTCAAAACTAGCTATGCACGAGAACAGGAGCCACTACAATAGGAACCCCCTTCAGCAACGCATCGATGCGTTGTCGTATGTCCATATGTGTGTTGCTATGGTCTACACCAACGGATTAGTATGTGTTGCCGTTGGTGGCGTTGCAAGGGTCTACAACAACGTATATATATGCGTTGGTAAACAGCGTGTAGAAGCGTTGTATAGCAACACATAGAGTTAGAGCTTAACAACATTTCATATGCGTTGGTGGATGCCCCGAGAAAAGGGTTTTCATATGCACATGGGAGATCATTGCAACGAATAGAAGCTTTGTTAGACAGCATGAACAGTTGATGATAGTTTATATATTGCCATCAGGAATTATGAGTTGGCGAAGAAGAGTCGCAATATAATGAACAGAAAGTCTCGTGTATTAAATCAATTGTGTTGCATTACAAAAGAACACATTCCAAAGATTACAAGATGTGAATCAATCTAGTAGTAGCCCAATTGTCAACCTTGCAATCAACTACAATGGTTGAAACGTTGACCTTAAATATGACATTCTAATTATCTAATAGTGGCCACATTCTCGACGTTGCCATCAACATCTGACCCAAGCATCATCACTTCTTGGCAATCTACAACAACAAATAAATAAGATGAGTAACGTATGGCAGAAAAAAACTGGTTAATGCAGTAGAAATTCAAAGAAGACCAAATGGTTAACGCAATCTACAACAACATTCTCGACGTTGCCATCAACATCTAACCCAAGCATCATCACCATGGGTAGCTCTGTACAAAGATTATATATCAAATGTTTGTAAACTGCAGATTCAGCATCTGGTTGGTAATTTAGAAGACCAAATATATGTATACTGACATCAAATTTGATTGGTTAACAAATTGTAACCTGCATGAGCCAATAACAACCTTGGTGAACTGGGGAAACAAAATTAAGTTCTGCTTACAAAACACACTGTAGATCGGCTGCCAGTCATCAATAAATCATTATTCATACGCTGGTATCTAGCAAAATTGTTTATCTCATTTTAAATACTGTATACTGAATATGAACTCTGAATTAATCTGAAATCCTAAGGAAATGATATTAGTATGCTGAAAATCTATTTAATAAATAAATATAGCGATATTAGTATGCTAAAAATCTATTTAATAAATAAATATATTTTTCAAGGACATGGTTCAATATTCACGTAAGTGATTACTATACTAATAGGTAGGCTACTTTTTCAACAACGTACAGTTAGTGTTGTTTGAACCAAAAAATTGCTTGCAAAAAAGAATACTGTAACAGTTTAAAGTAAATTGCTAAATGAGATGGGCAATGCAAAAACTAAAGATCCTTGGGTCATGTCATTTTTATTTTCCTAGTACTGTACATGCAGGTAACTTTTCCAACTTGGCCAACCAGTTACCCGTGCATAATCAGTAGCTGTAACTATACTTACTTATATCCATCTGACTTGTCAGTACTGCATCTTGCATTATATTCGCTGCATTAGTTCGGCCGAGTCGCTGCTGTCCATAAAGGAGATGCACCTAACCTCGCCTGTACAACCCATCAAGGAGAGACATTGTTCCTGCCCTGCACGTTTACAACTAAACCAAATTTTAAACCCAAAAATGAGCATAGTCGAAGCCTGGAATGGCAACCCGGTGGATAATGTTGGTGTAACTGATGATGCGGACACCAAAATAGATAGAAGTGGGGCGGCACAAGAAACATATAGAACCTACAGGAACGAGTTAAGATGTGCACAGATGTGCATGTCTGACTCATTTCTTTACTGCCAAAGTGGGTCAAAAAAATTAATAAGATTCATAACACTGATAAGGGGATCTTTTTTTCTCCATAAAGTAATCAAAATGTCATTCGCCGTTAATAGTGTTGACCCATTGATCCTTGAAGATCCACTTTGATGACAAGGTCACAAACTAGGATAAGTTTGAGATAATATGGCAGCTAATTGAATGAGTCTGATGATCAACTTCAATTGAAAATATATCTCCCTACTAATAAACCAGCGATTGCTTCTGGCCGTACGTCGTGCTTTTTTGCAAAAAGTCCCCCTGCTTCTGAGAAATTAACCCGCAGTCCTATTTTAAGTGGGTATGAGAAACCGTTTTGTTTTTGCAGAAACACCCCTGCATTTGAGAGTATTCGGCCCGTGATCGTTATGTGTATTATTTTGCAGGGGCGGCCATGGCAGGGAGGGGAGGCGACGCTGCGCTCCGGATGCGGCAGGGAGGCGGAAGCCGCGCGAGGAGACGAAGGAGCAGAAAATGAAGAGGCATGGAGGAGAGGCGGGCGAGCGGGAAGGGCTGGGGCGTCGCCCACGACGCCGAGCTTGACGGCGGCCTTGCGGTGGCGCAGCCGGCAAGGACCTGTCGGATCTGGCTGGATCCGGCGGGATACGGCGCGCATGCGGCGGATCTGGAAGGAAGGCGACCGGGGCGTGGAGTACGATGACTGACATGCGCGGCATGGCCGAAGCCGACGAGAGAAGAGAGAGATGGAGAGAAAAGAGAGGACGGGAAGGAGACGAGACGCCAGAGGAGAGAGAAGGGGGTGGTGGTCACTTCAACGGGCTGCAGCGCGGCGCCGCCCCGGCCGCTGAGCCTGCCCGACCGCCCCGTCGCCAAGTCGCCACCCCACTGACTGCCCTGGGCTCGCCCTTTAAACCAATTCAGAGCCAGCGATTGTTGCCCACATCGCCGAACCTGGCTCCCCTTCTCCACCCCAGCAAGCACGCGCGCTTGAAGGCGCCCAGGAGCTCGCCGGCAACACTCAGCAGACGCAGGAGAGCTGCGTGCCTGGTGCGTGTGAATGTGTGGACGCGAGGCATTGGAGGCCTCAGCAAGGTTTGGTTTTGGCTCCAATTTTTTTTCAGAATCATATGCTAATCTTATCTAATGGTCGTTTCTGTTGCAGTTAACAAATTATATTGCCCTGTACTACTTTTTAACAAATTGGCTCCTACAAAGACTAATGGAAGGATCATCAGACCAACGTAGTCAAATTGTCTGCTTCAAATTTTCGGGTATGTGCATTGACGGATTACCTTAATGCCAATATTTCTTGATTTTCGCTTCATATATGAAATGATTTAGCTAGCTCTTGATGAATATCTTTCGGTACACCTGTAAGTTCTGTAGCAAATGTTTCTTAGCAATTCTGATTGTACACTAAAATTTAGGTGCTTTTGGAGAGCTGATTGTACAATAACATGATCTACCTTGCAATATCATTTTTCTCACAACTGATGAAATTCAGAGCATCTAAGTCTTAAATTTATCTGCTAAAATATTGATGTGTATCATTCATGTTGTCCGGTAAGTTGAGATTCGCATTGCTTAATTATGTGATTACAGTTTTGGAGCTGATCAGTAGCATGCTGACATGCATCAGGAAGCCGACGGACAGCCATAGTAGGAAGGCGTGGATCTTGAGCTGCAGCGACAACGACAACTTGGGCGTTACCTGCAAAAATACAACAGTTCAAGGGTTCAACCAAGTGTAAGTTTGATTCAGTCAATTATTGCAGTTCTACACTGAAACATTCAGATTCTTGCATCCGAAGTTAGATAGGAACAGGGAAAGAATCTCCAACGCTTATTTACATGGGAAAGAACACTCTTTAACTTTGGTTCAGATCATCAGTCTATCTGAAGCACCATAGATTGAGTTTGCAAGCAAAAGGATCACACAATCTGACAGTACAAGGAGCAGTCTTTTTCTTCACATCTTTGTTTTAGCTTGCATCTGACACTTATGTGCTCCAAGATTAGGCAACCAAAACTGAACTTATGACTACATGAGTGCATGAAAAACTGTTAATATCTCTTATTTGACTAATCTTTGGATTGGTCGGAGACGAGATTCTCTGGCTTTGGGGATGGCCCTTTGGGGTTCTATCAGGGTTCTATTCATGTGCACTAGGCACTTCTCAACACTTCCATAGTTATTCTAGAACCTCTTTAAATTTGCAATGCTCATCAGATTGTACACGTTTTGCAGTCAACTATTCAGACTATTGACTAGGGACGATATTTTCAGTCCTACTGAGTCTGCAAAGGATGAGCCAAGCCAAGATTAATTATGGTTTTGGTAAATTGCATCGGTTTAGTTATGTACCTGCTCCTTAGATGACTGTGTATTTGTGATTCAGTCGTTGAAATTTGGGTGCTTTCTTCGAGTGTCCTGAAAAATGGTTCAATGCGTGTTTGCCAGAAACTGTAGATTAGCAAGACTAACTTGTGTTGAGCATGTCAGTCTATGTGTGGGCACGAGTGACAATGTAAATTATGGTAGACACGATTTTCTTGAAAAAAGTCCCGGAGACGGGCTGCTGCTGCTGCTGCTTTTGATAGCCAAAGTGGAGACTGCAGTTCTAAGACTTCAAGGAGGAAAGGAATACATGGTTGCTACTTGGAGAGGTGAGTTGTTTCCCTGCAGAACAATAAATCTCTTAGAGTTGTTTAACTGAACCTGTTCCACTCTCATTGTTATGTTGAGATAAAAATTGTTATTGGTCACTCAGTGCCCAAGCTGTCGTGGATTAATTTGACTTGAATTGGATTGTACTTCAAGAGTCCACAAGATGTCATTTCTGAGTGTGGTACTAATTTCGGCACATAGCACCAATTTCTAAAAATAAGGCTGGGCAACATGAGCCAACCACAGGGGAGGATGTTTCAAGAGAATAAACTCACTGTAGTTGCCGAATTGGTATTAGTAAGTTGCTGTTTCAACTTCCTAGAGAACAACAGGGGGTGTATTTTTTTTACTATTATTAGTTGCAGCACATGGCGACGATGATGAGGACTTGTATTTTTAAGATGCTGCACCTCTGTTTTTTGTTGACCTTTGTTTCATGTATATATGTACATTCTACGGAAATGTATCATCGGAAATGTGAATTCATAACTCTATGGTTGATGTATCTATTGATATTGACGTGTCTATTAATATTAAGTTCTTTTTTTAATTGTTTCTTATTTTTCCTGACAGTTATACCAGACTGGGATATATCACCTCCCTACTTTGCCAAACCTTTTTTAAACACTACTTTGTCAAACCTGACACCCACATAACCCTTGCTCACGCTCCAACTATGAACGCATCACTTAAATATCCCACAAAGAATATTATTTCGTATTGTTAAACGTGCATCGCACGTGCACTGTTAAATATCACATGAAGCAGGTTGTGCAAAAACAGTTGCGGAAATATATATATTTTGAAAAACAAAACATTTTTAAAAAAATTAGACAGAAAAATGCTATTACACCTCAAAAAATGCTACTCACGAGGAAGTATAAAAATTCAATTGGAAGGCCCACTTCTTCGGCTCATGGCCCAGTATACGGGGGTGTTCTTGCACGGATAAAACTAACGAGTTAAAGTGTGGCCAACAGGGTCGGATCCAATTGCAAGAATAACATATGTTCAAAAAATGGTCTTTTCCAGAGAAATGTTCACATTTCACGAAAATGTTAACTAATATTTCAAAAATTATTCCAATTTTTATGTAAACATTACCTTCTATATGAACAAAGGAAATTTTAATGTTTAACATTATCATTGATTTTTATTACAATTTGATATAAAATGGTTCATAATGACGCAGGAAGAAGATTCTGCCTTTTCTTCGCCCGGTGCAACGCACGGGCATTTGTACTAGTTAGTAATTAAGTATTCACCTACATACTATATAGTAGCAAGAAAATCAAACAAATTAAATGCATCACAAAAACAGTTTGTCAGAAAAGGAGGAAGCAAATATTCTTCCTGTGAATTAACACAGATAACCACGGTCCCATATATGTAAATCAGTCAGCTAAGTAGCAACAACCTGCAGATGGAGAACTAGATAGGAAACATGCCTAAAATTGAACATCTGGAAAGGAGAAGAGGGAGCTTGGGCCTACCCTATTCTACAACACTACAGCGGGAAATCCAGCGAAGATGTTGAAATACTAAAATGACCAAGAACTGAAAGATCCAGCAGAGAAATATGGATGCGTCGCCATCGACGCCGGTGGATCAGATCGACGGAGGGCGGGAATTGCGGCTGAGAAAGGTTGGACTGAGAAAACAAGAGGATTGCAGAAGTACGTACGGTGATGATGTTCTGGTGGCGGAGGCAGAGGGAGACCACGAAGGCTGCGCTCGAACTAGGTGGCGATGGCGGGATCCAGCTCTAGCTGGCTCACCATCTTGATGGCGACGCTGCGGACGGCGTACCAGATGCGAACCTGGCCCGGATCTCAAACTTGGATAGGTCGGTGTTCCAGAAGTCCTCCCCGTCGCTCCAGATCGTGGCCCCCGGTGGCACCACCAAGTACATGGAAATCAAATCCAAAATTTCCTGCGAGAAAGATTTGGGTGAGGGGTTAATGATTCTTTCTCGACTCTGCATTTCAGTACGTTGCTCCAGGATAAGCATGCCGGGAGACTTGATCTGCGTTTGATCCGAGAACCAGGGTGGCGAGGAGATGATTGTGGAGATGGAGAGGAAAATTAGGAGCAAATGGGTACGGGGAGGAGGTTAGCTATTTTTTAAGTGGGAGGAAAGGGAGGAGGCATTCGTGGGGAGGTGGGAGAGGAGGCCACGGCCCAACACATGATGTCTCTCCGTTGCTAATGATGCGTTGGTGTATGTATGTTCTTGTTGTAGTGAGCACACGCGAGTTATGGCAACTAGTCATCAACCCGTGCTACTGCACGGGCTAGCAATTTGGAAAATTGCACCGGCTACTGCACGAAAATTTATAATATTGTCCACCATGGTTTTGGTATTGTTTTGTCCAAACTTTTGTACAAAATAGAAATACAAATATTTAAATCAATATTTTATTATTGTACTAAATATTTTCATAGCATATAAATTATTATAAGCTTGGTCACAACCAAAATTGGTGACACCATACATATAACGGTTCCTATTTTTTGCAATTACTGAGTACATATGAGGATGTGTTTTCTTGATAACATTATTTTACACATATTATCCATGGTTTGACATGCATACATGTGGTTAACATACTCCATTAAAACACGATGCAAAAACCATTCTGCAAGGTTTGTTTATGCCGGTCACTCTCGAACCCATCCACACAATGATATCTAACTCATTGATGCCCCTACCAACCAAGTGCTTATAAGTTCAACACACTGGTGAGCTTCATGCCTTGATAAGCGTCGCGACTCAGTTCAAACTTGTCTGTGTATCTTTAAAATGTTTGTAGGATCGTTCAACTTGTTGAGGTTTTTTGAACTCGTGGAAGCCTTCTTTGGCTTTTCAATAATTCCCTATATTTCGAATCTTTTTTGTACTTGGACTGTATATTGTGATAGCCATTCTTATATCCTTAAATTCAACACTGAAATTTGGATGTTTTCTTGAATATTCTAAAAGCTCCCCTCAAGTTTTGGATGCATGCATGTAAGATTTTAGAAGTTACATTGTACCTTTTTCTAAAATTAATTAATCCGTCTGACATGCCAAATCAACCACCGGGAACAGTGGTGATGCTATTATTCTCCTATTCTTTAGGCGATGAGCGCTACCTAGCCGTTGTCCTAGCCCATGATATATAGCTTTATCCGACTACTATTAAATAAATTAAGTGTTATCGCATCATTGTATTGTTATTCCTTAAATACAAAAGTTAAACAGCATGCCCCAACTTCTGAAAAACAATGGGTTTTCTTACGCGCTTGCACAGTTTAGCAATTTTGAATATTTTTATAATCTAGAATGTTTTTCTTAATATATTTTTGATATACTTTACGGATTTCTTACACAAATTTTTTTCCAGAAAATTATGTGTTGTCCCAAAGGAATTTTGGAGTATACATGTATCGCTGCTTTGTGGACGGGATTTGTTTTGTCCATGTGTATATTCCTTGTGCTTGTGTGCATGGCGATTTCACCGTGAGAAAAACAGTTCACGTACATAGGTGTATGCTTCTAGCGAATAGAACAACGTTGGTATGTGACATTGAGCCATGATATATATAATTTTGTATTGGCTCCATGCATGCGTCTAGTACGTTTCCAGTAAGAAAAGCTTAATCCTGTACGCTTTACAACCTGGTGGTTTCTTCCCTCTCATCAAAAAAAAAAAAAAACTGAGCGCTTCTGCTATTGTAACATGTTTGCACTTTTGGGTCTTGTACGTTGACGTGGTAGAGATTCCTTAACTATTTTTGAAGGTAACTAGGGATTTTATTCAATGATCATCAAGTCTGGGATACAAGCAATGTCTGGTAAAACCTCTAGCCACACATGGCGGCCCACCGGCAGAGACGCAGCTCCTTTTGCTACCGAGTGGGCCTCAAAATTATTCTGTCTACTTTCGAAACGAGAAATAACAGAGGTAAAAAGATTCTTGGAAAGATTGATTTCATACAATATTGGCGCATAAACGGGCGAGGCTTCTCTGTTGATGTTGGTTACCACCTCTAGACAATCTGACGCAATCTCCAGGTTCTGCAGATTCAAGTCTCGTGCAAGGGCAAGGGCCTCGCTGCACGCTTGCGCCTCTAAGCTTGGTGGGTCGATCAAGCCGTCAAAAACCACAGCTGATGCCCCTAGAAATTTACCTGATCTGTCCCTGCACACAACAGCTGCTGCTCCTTTCTCACCAAGAGTAGAGATGGCTCCGTCACAGTTTATTTTTGCTGCTTCTTCTCCTGTTGGTGGCAACCACACTCGTGGTTTCTGTACCGAGTGGCGGCCCGGCGGCACACTTGGTGCATTAGTTGTTGCAATCTCTAAATCCTCCAGAAATCTCTTTATAAAGATCATGGTTGATATCGGACTCTGGAACTCGTTCTCGTGAATAGCTTTCCGGCGAGCAAACCAAATTGCCCACATCGTGACGAGAATCCTGGTAAGATCTTGGTGATTTGTAGTTTCAAACAGCCAAAAACAACCAAAGCTTCGCATCCGCACTCTGGTTTGATATCACATGTTCAAGTAGCTCTTCATCACCCAAAGCCCATACGCATCTGGCCATCCGGCAGCTCAGTAGGGAGTGTCTCCACGTATCTTCATCGGCTCCACAGATGGAGCATGATGCATTGTCGGCCATCTTCCTGTCATGCCTCACTGAACCTGTTGGAACCGAGGTATGCACCAATCTCCACACGAAGACACGGATTTTGGAAGGGACTTTAACCTTCCATAGATGAGTCCATGATTTCTTATCAGCTGCAATGTTCGAGTGGCTCGGACGGTGATCCAACCAGTCCTCCCTTTGGGCTTTGACGGCAGCGATCATTCTGTATGCCGAGCGCACGGAGAACACACCTCTCTTGTCATAATGCCATGACCAGAAGTCATCTTGTGTCCGGGTACTGAGGGGTATACTCTGTATGACCTCTACATCAGGTGCAATGAAGTTCTCCGTGAGGGTTTGCTTATTCCACACCCTAGTGATAGGGTCAATTAGTTCTGAAACCAACACTGGTGGGTTGGTCGAGCGAGCACAAATTGGTCTGAGCTTATAGTCCCTCGGCAGCCAGTTCTGGCCCCATATGCTAGTCTGCAAACCGGATCCAATTCTCTTGATAAGTCCCTGCGCTAACACGTCCCTGCCTTCGAGGATAGCGCGCCAAACCTGGGACGGTGCAGCGCCAAGTGTGGCTTCCAGCAAGTCACAATTCGGATAATATCGAGCTTTCAGTACGCGCGCACTTAGCGTATCCGAATCCATCAGCAATCTCCAAGCTTGTCGTGCGAGTAGAGCAAGATTGAAAAGCTCAACATCTCTAAAACCCAGACCCCCCATGAACTTGGGTTTCGACATGGTCTGCCATGATATCCATGCAACTTTCCTCTGGCCGTTCTTATTGCCCCACCAAAATTTCTGAATTATGCCATTTATGTGATCGCATAAGCCTCTTGGTAGCTTGAAACATGATATAGAGTAAGTAGGTATAGATTGAGCCACAGACTTAATAAGCACTTCCTTCCCTCCTGCTGAAAGGCATTTCTCCATCCAACCTTGAACCTTGTTCCAAATTCTGTCCTTGAGGTATTTGAACGACCCTTCCTTCGCCCTACCCACATCCGTCGGCAAGCCTAAGTATTTCTCCGACAGCGATTCATTGTGAACATCAAGGATATTCATGATAGAAATACGAGAAGCATCATCTACCCCTTTACTAAAAAATATGGACGATTTGTCCATATTGATCCTCTGTCCAGATGCATTGCAGTATGTCCTTAAAAGAGCTTCGACCCGTACCGCAGCTGTCTCATTAGCCTCAAAGAAAAGTAGACTCGTCAGCGAAGAGAAGGTGATTCACCATAGGTGATTCACCATAGAGATTCCTTAACTTGTTTAATCCTGTACATTGTAATATCTTTGGACTCTTGGGCCTTGTACGTGGACACATAATTAAGATCTAATGGTCATTTTAAAGTACTTCTTAGAATTAACGTGGAGGCTCCTATGGTGCATGAATGAAAAGCTATATATATCAGATTTGGTACATGCCATGTATCCATAAATCATTATATATCAATATATATCAGATTTTCTCGCTCATATTTGACCATATTAATGTTCCGCTTGTTCAAGTAAAAAAAAGTAACCATGTTTGACCTATCACTACTAGGAAAAGGGCTATAGATAGGATTGACACTAATGGCGCACCAGGGAAGCAGTGCGCCACTACTATATACTAATGGCGCACCGGTTTGTGATGCGCCATTAGTGTGGAAGACACTAATGACGCACCATACAAAAGGTGCGCCACTAGTGATAATTCTTTTTTCATTTTTACATACATACTAATGGCGCACTCCTAGACTAGTGCGCCATTACTAGTTCTAACTAGTAATGGCGCATCAGTCTCGGAGTGCGACATTACTGTATGTTTTTTTTGCAAAACTACTAATGGCGCACCGTGTCACAGTGCGCCATTACTAGTTTAAACTACTAATGGCGCACCTTGTCACAGTGCGCCATTACTAGTTTAAACTACTAATGGCGCACCTTGTCACAGTGCGCCATTAGTATATATATATACATATATATTACTTTTCTGCAAAACTTTAATGACGCACCACATGTAGGTGCGCCATTAGTAACCAGGGTTACTAATGGCGCATTTGCATGTGATGCGCCATTAGTAACCTGGGACCCCAACAAGATATTTTGGACAGCCCTCACCTACCCACTCACTTTCCCCACTTCATTCCCTCCACCTCCTTCTCCAAGCTTTCGGCTGCCTCCTCCTCCTCACCTCATTTCCACCATAGATTCATCAAAATTAAGTGGTGAAATTACCTTTTTTTGATAGGTAAGTAAGGGGAAAGCTATCTTCATGATGTAGATCTATTTCTTGCAGGTTTTATTCCGAGCCACCGCACTGATCCGTATGTGCTCGTTACTCACTCCGACGGAGCCCAGAGAGCGTTTGGTTAATGGATCTATCCGATGGAAGATGGTAGCACGGGATATCTTCAACCGGTTTAGATGGCGGTCATGTAATAGGATAGGGCAATTAGTTTTCCTATCTTTGTTATGCTAGCCGGTTGTGGCTTCTTGGCTCTTTTGTTTTTGGCGTTGTGGCTCTTTGTGAGCTTGTCGTTACTTTATTTTCAGACTTTAAGACTTTGTTGAACCTATTTGCTTTCTATAAAGGTGGTTGTATGCATCGTCCAGATGCAGAGGCCGGGGAGTCCCCTTTTAAAAAAAACAATTGAAGTGGCGAGACCTGACATAGCCAATGCAGCTCCATCCTTGACAAACACATGCATGCATGCAATTGGAATCAAACACACCAATTGTTGAAGAAACCACTTACTGCATCCTTGTCGCCCCATGCCTTTGTATTGTATGAGCTCCATGTGTTGGGGATGTACACGGAACGGAAGGGTATTTCTCAACTGCCCAATGGTGGAGAACGCAGTTGCAGGGCATGGTGGCGTGGTGTGGCAGCTTGGATGTGGTGGCGATGTGGCGGTCATGAAGCTGTCGTGTGGTGCGGCAGCCCCACCGATGGCGACTTTTTTGTTCTTGTTCACAATGTTACAATGCCGTCTCTTTTGCCGAGCATATGAACTTGGCAAATCATCTGTGCCAAGTGGCAACAACGCTGCCTCTCCGCTTTGTTCCGTCTGGTCTTTTTTTATGTTGTGTACTGGCTTTTGACACTCAGCAAATGCGCAACCAAAATAAATACTCGGCAAGGAGCCCTTTGTTGGAAGTGTGTATGCCAATTGTAAACTTCGGCAAAGCCTTTTCAAAGTGTTTTTCATCCTTATTTGGCACTAAACTAACAATTTGATTCCAGTAGTGATACGTCGGGCACTAAACAATACACATCAACTCTATAAGTCAGGTTCTAATTACTGACGTGGCAACCAACAACATGTTACAAAACTATAAGCCAAAAGTTGACAGTGAGCACCAGTGTCAATGTCAGGCACAAAATACCTGCATATTTCATCATATTAAAACTAGCTTATCTTTCTAGTGCTCTCCGTGTGTCGTAAGCGTGAGGGATCCCCGTTGTAGGGTTTGCAATATGTTTATGATTTGCTTATGGTGGGTGGCGTGAGTGACAGAAGCACAGACCCGATTAAGTAGGTTGTTTGCGTATGGGATAAAGGGGACTTGATACTTTAATGCTATGGTTGGGTTTTACCTTAATGAATCTTTAGTAGTTGCGGATGCTTGCTAGAGTTCCAATCATAAGTGCATATGATCCAAGTAGAGAAAGTATGTTAGCTTATGCCTCTCCCCAAATAGAATTGCAATAGTGATTACCGGTCTAGTAACGTAGTCAATTGCTTAGGGACAATTCCACAACTCCTATCACCACTTTTCCACACTCGCTATATTTACTTTATTGCTTCTTTACCTAACAGCCCCTAGTTTATATTTATGTGTTCTTTATTATCTTGCAAACCTATCCTTTCACACCTACAAAGTACTTCTAGTTTCATACTTGTTCTAGGTAAAGCGAACACTAAGCGTGCGTAGAGTCGTATCAGTGGCAGATAGGGCTTGAGAGAGTATTTGTTCTACCTTTAGCTCCTCGTTGGGTTCGACACTCTTACTTATCGAAAGAGGCTACAATTATCCCCTACACTTGTGGGTTATCAAGCCATCCCTCCAATATAGTTCCGCGCCCTGTAGTGGGCTTCAGCTTCTTCACGATTGGATCGAGTGACCGATGAGGGTACACCCTTTTTGTTCAGATGAGGGGTTTAGTGAGAGCCAGTGGGTCCCAAAAGGATGCCTGGGTTTTCCAGGCGCTTTTCATTGCGCAGTACTTCTATACTATGGTCGCCAAGTCAGCGAAGTGTGATATGTGACGGCATTTTATGGCATTAAGGATTCCCTTGTCCGTGCAATTTCTTCAAAAGAACAAGATTGCGTCTTCCTTGCGATAGTCCTTAACCTTGTTTATTACAATGAGGAATCTGGACCAAAAGTGATGTACTGTCTCTTGGGGTTGTTGTCTGATATGGGAAAGATTGCTTGTATCTGGGCGGGTGGGTGGATTTAAATCCGAATCCTGACCCGGTCTGAGACCCAGAGCTTGAAGGGCTTACGAATTTAACAATTCGGCTTTCGGGATGTTACCCAACTTTTCGGACCCACAGTCCGGTTCTAAGTCCGGGACTTGGGGCACGTCTTCCCGTGAAAGGGTATCCGACTCGGTGAGCTCGGTAATCCGGACATAGTCCGTCCTCAGTATGGGAGGAGAGTTATCGCTTTGCTCCTCCACCACCGCTATCTGATGGGCGACCGGAGGGGAATTAATCTCCCTCTGATCGGGTTTAACCCCAATCTGGTCGTAGTCCATAGCGACTCCCAGGGCGATGATGCGATCAAAGATCTCATTCAACGACGATAGCTCCATCGGATCCATCTGCTCGGCAAGCTCCGAGCTGACGCGGAGACGATTCTTGATGACCCGAGAGGTCATCGTGGGCTCAACAGCCGAGCGGGCAGTCATGATGAAACCGCCCAACCGGAGGGTTCGGCCCGAGGCCAAGGCTCCCCGGAGGTGATGTTGTCCTTCATAACAAGGCGAGCCATCAACCTTATCTTCGACACAACAGTGGAACTCTCAATGAAAGCACCAATGTCGGTGTCAAAACCGGCGGATCTCAGGTAGGGGGTCTCAAACTGTGCGTCTAAGGCTAATGGTAACAGGAGGTGGGGGACACAATGTTTACCCAGGTTCGGGACCTCTCTGTGGAGGTAATACCCTACTTCCTGCTTGATTGATCTTGATGATATGAGTATTACAAGAGTTGATCTACCACGAGATCGAGGAGGCTAACCCTAGAAGCTAGCCTATGATTATGATTATCGTTGTCCTACGGACTAAACCCTCCTGTTTATATAGACACCGGAGGGGGTTAGGGTTACACCAGGTCGGTGACAGAGAAGGGAATCTACATATCTGAATCGCCAAGCTTGCCTTCCACGCAAAGGAGAGTCCCACTCGGACACGGGACGAAGTCTTGTATATTGTCTCTTCATAGTCCAACAGTCCGGCCAAACTATACAGTCCGGCTGTCCGAGGACCCCCTAATCCAGGACTCCCTCAACCAGGTTTTCACCCGGATCCGTCCCAAGTAATCCACCCGACAAGTTGTGCAACGTCTCGACCGCCTTCAAAGCCCCAGATCTAGCCGCCTAGATCCAGCAACCAACCGCAACAGCAGTGCCACCTAGGAGCTCTGGCCCACCGGCCACTACCTGAGTGTGCCACCACTGGAGCCTAGGAGGAGGGCTCCCACCCCGCGTCGCCAAGCCGCGAGAGCCACCCAGATGGATCCCACATGCTCGTCACCGTCTCTGATCCAAACCAATCCGTAGATCAGATCACCGTCACAGATCCGCCTTGGACAGAGACTGCACCATGCCATGCCGCCGCGGGAAGCCCTAGCTTCACCGGCCACCACCATCCAGGGCCGCCGCCCCGGGATCCAGACAGAACATTGTCGCTGCGACCGTCCATGTTCCGCCGCCGCCGACCGGCCAAGCCGCCGACCACTGCGACCTCCGCCGCCATGACCATGCAAGCCCACCAACCCCACACCAGCACAGCCAGCCGGCCGACCAACTCCGACGAAGAAGAAGGCCATCACCACCAAGCCTAGGGCCGGCGCCCCAGACATCCTCATGTTGCAGTTCAAGTCCAGGAGCAGTGCACCACTGACGGTGATTTAAGATCGGTAGCACAACGAATCAGCCTGACTGAGTCAAGGCCAGATCCGCCGTTGGTGGTTCCGTCCTCCACCGCCGCCGCCGCACCACATACATGTCGCCGCTGATCTGCGCCACCACCGTCGTCGATCTAGCCGGAAATGAGCGCCGCCTCCTAACCAGATCGAGATCCGAGGAGAAAACCGCTGCCGCCGCCACGCCACAAGGGCTTTGCCCTGTGACGCCCCAGGCGACGGCGGCGGAGGGGAGAGGAGGTGAGGTGCGGCTCTAGGAGGAGGGCGGGGGCTCCCCGGTGCGGGGCGGCGCCGCCACACGGGGGAGGTGGGGCACGGGAGAAGTGAGGCACGCCTGCTAAACCTCTAAATAACTGAGCATTTGAACCATTCTGGCTGGTGTGCCTTTGGTGAAGTAGATTCGGCGCCGTATCATGCAGTCTAGTGTGTATTATCCTTGTTAAAAAGGAAGAGAGGATACATAGCAGCCGCCATTAGCGGGAGGAGGCCAGCAGCATCTCCATCCGTCTGTCCCGTGGTCGGAAAGAGGAAGATTGTCTGTCAGACCACGAGTCAAGTGGAGTTGACCTGACGCTGGAAGGGGCCTGAAGCTGCAATCAAATATTTAGAGCTCATAAAATAGAGCAAAAGCAGAGGAAGGGACTTGCAAATATTCAGACATGAGAAAACATAGCAAAGTAGAGGAGTAGAGGAGGCTTTTTTTTTTTTTGATAAAAGAGAGCTTGCCTCTCCGATTTCATATAAAGAAATCAACCGTTCACAGACTACAGACCAAGCACAGAGTAGCATCAAACCCCAACGATGATATGTTGAAGGGGGAGCCATCCCTCCCACCTCCCACCCATCATCATTTGTCAGGATAATCGGTAAAACCTAACGAAGACCACGCTAAGGAAACCCAAAGTAAGCTAGACTCCAGGCTTACTGCTAGCTATTACAGAAGGTAGAGTTATGCATCGGAGGCTGCATGCAGCCACTAGTGCAAGCATACATCCCAGAATGGGAAGAAAGGAGAAAAGCAGATGAGCTAAAAAGCAAGCACGGAGAAGGTTGAGCTTCAGCATAGTCGAACTTTAATAGTCTCCAAGGCTTGGAACCCCTGTCGCCATTCACGCGTCGCCCTGAAGATCTCCGTGGCCACCCACTCAACTTGATTTACCCCCTCCTTCATGCGATCTATTTTTCCTTGGTTTTTATGCAATACACACCATTCATGTAAGTTCTTAATGATCAAATTTACAGGAACACAGGGATCAGTCACCCTATGATTATCAAATACGAGTCTATTTCTCAATTTCCACATTGTCCAAAGCATTGCCGAAATACCAACAGTCATAAGATTCTTATCTTTTTTCTCAAATTTGCTCAGCCATTTGCCAAAGATGTCATTAATTTTTTCAGGAACATCATGTATATTCAAGGAACATTTCAAAGTCATCCATAGCATTTTTGCCACAGAACAATGTACAAATAAATGATTAGTATCTTCCTCTCTCCCGCAAAAGGAACATTTTGTGTCCCCCCGCCATCCCCTTCTTCTAAGATTTTGCTTGGTAAGATACTTTTTCTTAACCAAATAAAGAATTTCACCCTAGGGGGGCATCTTTACTTTCCACAAAAAATTATATGGATATTGCACTTCATTTTGAATCATATGTCTATAGCATGTTTTGACATTATATTTTCCATTGCCAGATAGGGTCCATTTTATCTTGTCTGTGGACGTATCCAGTGTCACACTCTCACATGCATCTTTTATATGTTCCCATAACATCAAAGACTCTCCACACAACGATCTTCTAAAGTTGATGTTGTCTAGCCCTTTCTTCAACACCCAAGCCACAGATTTCTCTTTATCAAAACATATACTATAAATGCGTGGGTGATGTGGACCGAACCTCGTGGTGGGATCCGATCTGTTGTTGCGGCCCGATCTTTCACGACACTCCACCACCAGCAGTAGCAACCTCTCACCCGCGCACGCGATGTACACGAATTAGAGGGTTTGAACCTTGCGGCCCAGCACGAGAAAACCAAACTCGACGAAGGTACTCACGCGCAAAACAATTTCCACGAAAAGAAATCGCAACACAGAGGTTTTCTAAAGATCCCTCCAAAACTTGATACAGGTGTCTACCTTGAAAAACACATCGTGTCTATTTCCTCAAAAAAATAACCTCCTTTTACAGCAGTTCCACGCATGATTTTTATACCCATATAAACTCATCTAGCTCGACTTGGCCCTCAAGTTGGCCATACCCTTATCTTCTGTTAAACAAACGAGAATCTCATTTGGACTCTAATCTAATCTTACCTTTTACATCTCGGCAAGATCTCAACATAATAATTGGACTAAACAAAACCGACTGTACGTACTCTAACCTTTCCTTTTAATTTGGAGTGCCGCTGGATACGTGTAGACAACAGGAGGCCCCCAGCCACAAGCGCACAAACATAGCAACTCTCGAGGTAGCAAGTTCATGGCCTTTGATCTGTTTTCTGGTGGACGCCGAAACATAAAAAAATAATGGACTTTAATTCCTTGTGCACTAGCACATGTACGGACTTGTAGCATATCATCTCTTCCCTTGTGTACTTGTATATGTGCTCTTTGAAGTGCATGCATGTTTACTAGGTCCAAGGAAAACAAATCTGTTTCTAAATTACTTTTCTCCCTGGCATAATCTGGTACTCCAACTGCTCTCAATTCTAGCACATTAGCATGCATGCATGTCACGCTAGTTAGCTTCTCCTCAAACTCATTCTTCTCATCAAAGCTAATATATCTGGGTACGTACACACCTCTGGCCTCCAAACCATCAACTTGCGGAGAAGTTTGAAAAACATTGGAAACACTGACATTAGCCCTGGCTGTATCAGTGGGTAGCTATTTTTCAAGGCTTTTGGTCCTATCCACCAGTCTTCCCAGAACCTGGTATCTTCTCCATTCCCTATATCAAATTTACACAAGGAGAAAAAGAAGTCTTTGTGTTTCAGTAATTCCCCCCAGAATTGTGTCCCCTTTTTTGTTTTTCACACTAGTAAGACAATTATTTTTGACATATTTTTTCCTCAGGATCTCCTGCCACACTTCATTTGTGTTATATAATTTCCACCACTATTTACACAACAGAACTTTATTCATAAAAGCTAGGTTATGCACCCCCAGACCACCCATATCCTTTGGTTTGCACACTTCTGCCCATCTCACAAAATGATACTTTTTCTTATCCTCACTTTCCTGCCACAGCAGCCTAGCTCTGAAAAAATTCATCCTCTTCTCAACACCCACTGGTAGCCCGTAAAACGACATCATAAAGTACGGAATCATAGTCAGTGAGGATTGCATTAAAGTCAATCTTCCTGCACTAGCTATGAGTCTTCCCTGCCAAGTCCCACATTTTCCTTCCATTTTATTTTCAGAATGTTTCCAATCTTTATTTTTAATACTTTTCTTATTAATTGGAAGCCCTAAATATTTCATTGGCAACTCGCCAACAGGACATGTGAAATTTCTGGAATATTCCTGTTTCTTATCCTCAGCATCCCCAAATAAGTAAATTTCACTCTTGTGAAAATTAATTTTCAAACCAGACATTTGTTCAAATAGGCATAAAATGTATTTTACATTACAGGCACTTTCATAGTCATCTTGTAACAAAAAAATTGTATCATCTGCGTACTGTAACATATTAATCCCCCCTCTATATTTTCAGCCAGTAGACCTTTGATCAGCCCTGCTTTTCGTGCATTATTCATTAAAATAGCTAAAGCATCAGCTGCAAGATTAAACATCAAGGGAGATAAACAATCCCCCTATCTCAGACCTTTATGCGTCTGAAAATAGGGACCATAGTTCTCATTAACTTTGATACAAACATTATCTCCCCTTATAGTACTCATCACCCAATCTATCCATTTATCAGGGAAGCCTTTTCCTTTTAACATTTGCATCACAAAAGACCATTTTATTTGGTCGTATGCTTTTTCAAAATCTACTTTCAACAACAAAGCACTCTGTTTCTTGGTATGCACGCTATTGAGTGCTTCATGTAACACTAGGACCCCCTCCATAATGTATCCACCTTTAACAAAGGCTGTCTGAATTGGAGAAATGATGGATCCAACCACAAGATTAAGCCTATTCATTAAGACCTTAGTAAAAAATTTGAAACTAACGTTCAGCAGACATATAGGTCTGAACTTCTGAATTTGGTTGGCTTCTTTGGTTTTTGGTATCAGGGTAATAATGCCATAATTCAGTCTTTTAATGTCGAGTGTTCCATTGTATAGGTCATCAAATATGAGTTTGAGATCATCTTTGATCAGATCCCAGAAGTGCTGATAAAATTCAGCAGTAAACCCATCTGGGCCTGGAGATTTATTATGAGCCATTTGAAAACAGCTATCTTAATTTCTTCTAAGGAAAATTCCCTGATCAGCATTTCTTTTTTATCAGGGAGAATTTTATCAGAGTTTTCAACACACAAAGAAATACTAGAAGTATCTTCTTCCCCAAACAGATTCTTATAAAATTCTGTAATGTACTCTATCAGATTTTTCTCCCCCTCAAATTTTCCCTCTTCCTGATCAAGAGTCGTGATTCTGTTTTTTCTTCAATGCCCATTTGCTTTTGCATGGAAGTATTTGGTATTACTATCTCCCCCAATTAGCTCATCCACCTTCGCCCTTTGTTTCCATTTAGCTTCCTCCTGTCCCAATAGTCTATCAAGTTGAGCTCTAAGTTTTAGTTGTTCTTTTCTGTCTTCCCTATTTAGACCATATTCTTTTTTTATCAGTAATGGAGTAGAGGAGGCTAACTAGAGGTAAAACGGAGTTGAGAAAACAGAGCAAACATAGAGGTTGCGACAGAATGAATTGACGGCATCCATCATCAAGCGGCCTCCGGCATGTAAGCTTCACAACTCAACTACGTACATATACATAGACCATCAGTGTGTACTTAGAAACAGAGCACAAGAGGCACAAGCGCTCCTCAGGTTCTCCAGCACTAAACAACATCCACTCAGCTCTCCCTTTCCAACCCTTTCTGCTAACACTAGCCTCGGTTAAGATACTGTACTATCACACAATCACAGTCTAGTGTGTATTCACCATGTTAAAAAGAATCAGAGGATATATAGCAGCCATTAACGTGAGCAAAGACCATTTTCGTCCATCCTGTGGTCGAGTATAAGATTGTATGTCAGCCCCAAGTCGATCTGACGCATGAAACCTCAAGGTACAGCCAAATATTTAGAGTCCAGAAAACAGAGCTAGAGCGGAGGAAGCGATAGGCAAGTATTCACAGTTGAGAAAACAGAGCAAAGCAGAGGAAGCACAATTGCAGTCTGTATCAGTTCTAAGTGTCCATCTTTGCCCAGTGCCTTCTGCCTTCACAAAGCTCGTTGATGATCTTTGTGGACCTCATCATCATCAATGGATCTTCGGCAGGTAAGCTTCACAACTCACATAACACACAACCCATTCAACCGGAGGAGGGGGGGGGGGGCTCGATCAAAAGAGTAGAACAGGCCGGAGTAAC